>NC_065922.1:2446613-2520082 GCF_024586455.1 Bactrocera neohumeralis | reverse complement strand
TTTGATTTTGGCTGTTCCTTGCAACCGCGTAACAAATGTGGTTGAAGCCGAAGTTGCTCAAGTTGATTGCGATTTGTTGCGGTTGCCTCTCGCACAGCTTCTAGTTCATCTTAATTTATATTTTGGCATCAGCATTCTTTCCAGCGCAAATGATTTCAATGTAATATTTCACGAAGAAACTTTTCGTGGCGAAAAAAGGAAGCGAAATGTAGGCGGCCCAGACTCACTAGGGCGTCGATGTGCTATAAAGTAGTAAATTTTAATATTTATGTGGGTATCTTTCCTGTTGAAAAATTTCATTTATCGAAAATACATATGTACAAGTGTAATTGTTTGGCTCGACCAAGCATTTTGGCTCCCTCCTGCTGATGAATGTTATGTGAGCTTTAGTGACTTGCAAATACCCCAAAATTCCCTAAACATTTGCTTTTACGTGTAACAAAATTAGATGCCTAGCTCCATTTGTTGGTACCGATGGGTATTAATGAAAACCCACCCAGTGAAACCGTTCAGTTCCCGAACAACAACAGAGACAGCGAATTATCCAACACTAGATGAACCACACGAGTTCGTTATAGTTCTTGGGGTTAAACTATAAATAAGCATTAATATTTTGCAAAAGTAATATTTTAACCTCAAATTATTGCACAAAAATATTTTTCTGGCATCGGTTTTATCGACTTATTCGGGTTTCATACTTTTCGCACCTACTCGTCAAGAGAGCGACGCCAGGTGGACGAGCTTAATTGAATTACTCAACTTTGGACATACACTATTTTTTACCCTGATATCCTCTTTATTATTTTCCAGTTGTATTCTACAGCTTCTCTTAATATATGAAAGCTGAATATTGTTGAATATTTCATTTGCATTTCACTGACTTTTTAATAAGGCTTTTAAGCGCCGGAGATCAAATAACACCATTGGGCGGATAACCTTGTTACAATACTGAATTAAGAATAACAACAAATGTGTGTGCTGCCATGACACCTTTTAGAGAGTATTTCCCAATTGGCTAAATCCATGATTTCACCGCTTTTCCATTTCAAACAAATTCTCTCGCACTTTTTTCGGCACTGTGTGGGGGAAGCAGAGGCACCCGTCGGCATTTTTACGGTTATGTTATTACACACATACACACATGTATGAGCACTTTTTAAGTAGTCGTATATCCGCCATAGCAATTTATATGCTCTCTTGGGAAAGCTGATAGGCAAGGTTGTATTGAACGTTATTTACCGCTATGACCTCATGTGGCTAACAATTGGTCGTATCTTAAATTACTTTTTGTTGTAAATGAAAATGTAAGTGAGAAACTGTATTTAATATAATTTACGAAGAAATATGAGAAAATATAATAACCCTTAGAACAGCAGAGGCAGCGGCCCACACTGTTGACAGCAACAAAATTGTGTTAAAAAGCTTACATTGGAAGCCTCTTAAACATTTTTAGCCAACCGAAGTCTCATTTAATATATAAAAGATATAGGAACTAACTATATAACGATAAGTACATATCTATATCAAATACATGCATCTGAAAGATTTTTAAGTGTTCAAAATTAAGTTTTTACATTCGAAACGCTGCATTACTTTCGCAGTAAACTGTTGTATGCGCTTCTACATCTTTTCTAATTAAAATCAATTATGTAATATATATTACTGCATCCACCTCCACCTTTCGAAACTTCAAGGCAATCAGCAAACAAATAAATCTAAAATAAACGCCAAAAACTTTCAGAAGATTTTCAGCTTCTCCTCTCAATCTAGCACAAGCAGCACTATTCACTTGAAAGTTTAAAATTCGTTTGTAGACATCTAGTTTTGTTCGGACGGAAGCAATGCACCTTTTCATGGGGTTAATATAAACTTCAAGATGCAATCAGGCGTCATCAATTCAGCGAGAAGCAATTACTTTACAAAGCAAAACGGATTATTAATTTCGCCGACTCAGCCAGCCGCAGACAAAGAATTTAATTGAAATTGAGAAATTCTTCAGCGACCACAAGCGATGCAAAGAAAGCGAAATTTAGAGATGTAAGCTCAGCGAATCCGCTTCTGTTGCACAAGCAGATTAGCTGCCAAGGAGCCTGTGGACCGACGGCAGCGAAACTACTATTAAGTTCGTTAAATCAGCATATTGTCCAAAAGCAATATAATAATTTTTCAATACTAAAGTTAAATCTAGTCGCTAAGTTGTTTGTAAATCTGTTGTGTAATGATATTGGTTCACCACTGGCCGTGACTAAATTTCGAATTTATTTTTTTCACTATAAAAGAAATCCAACATTGTGCCAATATTGCTTAGTTGCATTTGATTGAGGCACAATTTTCTCAGGTCAGCCGCATTATTTTCATGAAATTGCAAAATACAGCAACAATACATGTGTCAAGGTTACTCGCGTTTGCTGCAGAAGAAAGCTATTTCAACGTAGGTTCGCCCAGAAATGACAATTGTACAGTGAACGCCATATAATCGCAACCAACCGAGAAGAGAGCACCATTCTTCGAACATAGCCGGACTTTAGTTTTCAAAGACTTCATTTTTTGTCATCATATTTGCAGAAGAAGACATTTTACAATTAATTTTGATATTCACTATGAAGAATAACCGACATTTTTGACACTAACTTAAAAATACTCTTGTCGAAGATACCGGACTCATAGTTGATTATTTCAATTATTAAGGGAACAGAGATTTGTTTTTATATTTGATTTGGCCACTGCTGACTTTGACTTTAACCGGTGTTGATCTTTACGTACTTATGTTTTTACGAAGCTTCTAATTTTATCTGATGAAGAAAAGTCTTCAGGAAAATTGTCAGAAGTTTTGTGATTTGAACCGACGACCCTGTGGCCACCAGTCGCAGGGTAAAACGTTACCTCTAAAGAATGCATCCCTCTCCATAAGCATTCATATTTGCATTTATTTAAAGAAGAATTGCGAAAGTTCTATTTTATTTGCAATTCGAGGGAGTCTCAACTGGTCACAACCCAATTTCAAATCTATCCAGCCTTGCAAAATTTAAACTGTAAACAACGTACAACTAAAATACAACTGAAATTCTAAACCGCGTCGAAACTGCAAAAGCTTGCACGCAACACAGTTAGTTGTGGTTGTTGTTGTTGCTGCGCAGATGTGAAAACTTTCACTTTGACACACAACAGCGCAGTGAAATTCCTTCCTGCCCCTCACTCGTTCTCACTCTGCTACAAATTTCATCAGTCCGCACTTTGTCCGGTTGCCCTGCGGCCAAAAGCGACCTTGCGAGCGAACTAACTCGGCTATTCACAAAGTGACGAGCAAGCAACTGTCAGCCGAGAAGCAAGAAACATCAGCCAACAGAATTCCAGTGCAAATACAAAATGCGACTAAGTGACAACTGACCGAGTTTGAAAGTCGCGTTTGTTAACGGTAACAAGTTAATTCGTGTTTTCAGAAAACTTCCTTCTTAGTGAAATCGCCACATTTCTATTTGTCCTTTGTTTAAAAACAGCAAAAGAACTATTCAACAAACCACAGCCATCGTAGCTGAAATGTAAAACAGCAAGAACGTTGACTCTCGTTGCACCAACGCTATAATACCTTTCACAAAAACAAAATATTCCGTCCAAGTACTATGATCAGCCGATTTATATGGTAGCTACATGCTACAGAGACTCGATTCATTTAGGGTGTGCGAATTATTTACTCGAAATTAGTTGGAAGCTCTGTTGTCGCGCTTTATGTGACTTCAAAATCCCACAAAGTGATGATAGTGCCGCAGAGAGCTCTCAGAAGGGAGAAAAGCGTAGTTGCCAAAAAATTATGATAAATGTAACATAAATCCAGTTTAAGAACCTCAAGCAAAATATGTATGCTTCAACTACAGGGAGAAGCAAAGAGAAGACACATAGCGAAGAAAGAAGAATGAAGGCATTGAAAGGCTATAAAGCCCTGCTGGCAGATGAGAGCGCCATAAAATGCCATCACTTCCGATCAATGTCAACGGTACAGAACGTTGACGGTGCAGAGCATAACAAACGCTGGTGGTACGGCCAAGTGATAAAACGTAAAATGTTTCGAAATTTAGGTGGCAGTAGACGTGCTTTGAAAATAGTATGTAAACCCTGCAACACAAAGACACACATACACACACTAACGCTGCGTGAACACAGTACCCTTGACCCAAAGGAACAACAGCAACAAGTAAAAAAAGAATTCATTGCGAATATTTAAATGTCCCTTACCCAAGTATGCAGGCTGTTCTCTTTGTGCTCGGAATGGGAGCAAGAGCGTAAGAGGAAATGAAAGCGCACAGTTTCGCTGGTGAAGCCTCAAAGGAGTCGATGAATACTGCAATATGACGATAGCAACTGAAGCGCATAAATAATAACTTCAAAACTTACTATTTAATAGATAGCTTCTTAAAACCAATATTCTATATTTAGTTATCCTACATCTGAATTTATAGCGAAAACGTTTTTCTTCAAACGCTAACAAATTTCACATTTGTGTGGTTTATACAAAAGTAGCATCACATATTCAAGGTGAACCATTGCAAAAGCTGTAATATTTGCTATGTATTCACGTTTGTTGGAAATCCCTTTATTCCTTTACCACAGATCATTATTTATTTGAAAAAAAAAAAAACAAAAATAACGATACATGTATTCTAGTTTCGTCATCAAATAATCATTGCAACGTTTACTGAGGCCAAGTAAGAAACAAAATAATATAAACAAAATCACATTGGAAAACTGGTAAACCACGAAGTAGTGAAACTCACCACACATAATCGTACGTGTAAACCTGTGGAAAAAAGGACAGAAAAACACACAAACACACATTTTCATTTTTCTCTTGTTTCTACCTGAAAATACAACAAATAAAAACACAGAAACTACAGCAATGTATGGTGGCAACACAACCTAACGCAACTCATGCTAAGTGATAAGAGACGCAACAGCAGGTGCTAAGTACACTAGCTTTATCAGACTTTGGCAACATGTTGCACGTGTAATAATGCCAATATGCGAAGACACTTATAACACCAAAATGAAAAAAAAACAAAAAAAATGTACATATGTTTCTATTATAAAATTCAGCATTACTTTTCTTTTCTTTTTGTGAAATTATGCAAATAGCACGGAGATAGTACTTAAGGTACATAATATATTTTACCCATAACCAAAATTATTTTAACCAAACGATCCTGCAGTCGTCTTAGTTCAAATACATGAAAATATCCTAAACCCTCTTATAGCAGAGAATAAATTAAAATTAAATTTGAAGGAAAATAGATTTTTGATAACCCAAAAAATATCTCAAATTATACCTCATATAAACGTAACAAAAACAATGACATTAAATATTTCTTAAGCGACCAACCTTTGAACGTATACGGAAGCTAATCGCAGGCGTAAATTTATGCTCGCTCTTTATTATTGCAAAGTAAATTGCTGTTAATGGCAATGAAGTGATAAACGCTAACAATCATGTTGGGTCACACACACATACAATTATATATATATTTACAAAAATACAAACACATGTCTGTCCCTTCAAAGTCCACCCCGTGCCGAAAAAATAATGTTATAGGCAAATGTTGCTTATATGCCCTAATCCACCACCGATATAAAAAATTAACATAACATTTTTAAGTGACAACTAATATGGCTGTTTAAAATAAAACATCTAAGCTTCGATTGGCCTATTGTGGTCAAAATACTATTAGTACAGGTTTTCATAACTAACTCGATGAAACCTTGTAATCTAATTCGCTTCGAAATCATTTACCTTTTCTCACTTTTGAAATCACGCAGGCAGACGAAAAAGCAAACGATTGTAGGCCAGGGTAACTCCTTAACTTAGCTATGTCATCCCATTACATACCTAATGTCGACGTCTTGACCTCAAACGCTCAGGCACTTTGGATGCTAATGTGGCTGAGATAAAGGATAGCAACTATACCATAATGGCAGCAACCTGATTTACATCTCATAGCACAAAAGCAATAAATACTATTTGGGTTTCGACATCTGGCCACTGTCGCGGATAGACAAGCTAATATGTGATGCGTTAAGATGAGTAAGTTCATTTTGGTATTATTAATGAAGATTTTAAATTGAAATTTGGATCAATTCATCTTCCAGGAACTGTAAGGTCGGAGTCCACATCTTTGAAAATCTACACCAGTATTTGATATTGACGAATAATGTGCTACATTTTAGCGTAGCCTGGGTTGAACGGAAATGGGAATAGTTTTATTAATTGTACTTTTAATAAATATCTCAAGTTTCAATAATAATATAAGCACAATATGTAATCGTGTTTTTCAATTTAAACAGAAACTCCAAGTAAGATTTTCTTTCATTTACAGCTGGTAGAAAAAGATGTTGGCTAAATATCTAAAAGTCAAATAAACTGATGGAATCTAAGAATTTTATCCGGTTGGTGTAGGAGACACGCGTGCCATGGACCTTATATGGACAAATTGCAGCCATAATAATAATACATTATATTTTCTTTCAAATTTATATTCGATATATAGTTTCAAGTGCCAAAGTAACGGATGCCCCACTTGTGATAATCAAAAATGGCGCTTTATGGACTGTTTGGGAACTAAAACACGAATGCTGAAATACGAACCTCCAAACACAGAACACGCCTCATATATCCCTACCTTTTGACTTAATCACATACCTACATAAGCACATACTCAATCAATATAATTGCGTAATTTAAAATAAAATATTTGCATTTTTTACAAAGGAATGTTGAAAAAAGTATAGTATAGTTGAATATAATAGTTAACGAAAAAATTGCATTTTGAGAAATTTTTTAGAGCTTATTCAAAATTATTCAAAAGTATATAATACAAAATCTGTTTTAAATTTCAAAGCTAAATCACTACAAAGCGACTAACAGTCGTAGCGTGAAAAAATGTGAAATGAAATAACAAAAATTGAATGTACAGTTGCAAATGGTGGATTGTTTCTGGCACCAAAATGTATCTCAGCAGCGGTGCTTTGTAAAAAGGTCATCGCATAAAAACACGCGGCTCATCAAAATTATATAAAGCTATCAGCAGGTGAACAAATTCCATTAAAATCATTGGTCCGTTAATAGAAATGTCAGAAAATCAAAAGCATTGGAGACCACTCTACAATTTATATGAAGTAAAAGAGAACAAAGGTGAACTCACACACACATGCATCAAAATTGCGAAAATTATTCACTCGTAACAGAATTTCTAAATATTATTTGTGATACGTGAGCTATGCCTGTGGCAGTCCCAACAGTAATATTCGGTGTATTTGGTAATTTTTGCGAAACTATTAACATTTTCTGTGGCAACGAATCGGTTTTTGCTTCATCTATGGCAATAATCAGCAAATTTGAAAACTCACATTTTATTTTATTTCAGTTTGACACATCCTTGATCTCCACCATTGTATTGCCAATTAATATACTTATTTAGATATAGACATTATATATATACTGCAAATATAAGAACATAGGTACATACATACATCCTTTACTTACAAGGAAATTTGCCAACATTGTTTGATGTTGCAAGCAGTTTGGTCTTATTTCTCTGTGTGAAGTGCCCTCTCTCACAGATTGACTAACAGCATTAATATAATACAGATTGGAATATTTTTGTTTGTCTGTGCATATTTGTTTTAGTGGTAGAAAAGGGAAGGCGTACAAATGTGTTTCTTTTCCTCTGGAGCACTGTCGTGGTTGCCGTGTTCCGCAACAACTTAGCACCGCATGCAAGCACAAAGCCTTCTACTATGTCATTTTGACGTTCTCGCATCATTTGCTGCATCTGAATTTGATTAGTGCTTTTTTTGGATGTGGCAAACTCCAGGCAATCAGGGCAACATGCAAATTGTTAGAGCAATTGTGAGTATGTATGTCTCTGTGTATCTTCTGCTCGTTGGCATCGTGATATATAAGATAGTAATTTGACTCCGCTGAAGCTTAACTCACTAAATCTGAGTGTACAGTTAGAAAGTTGCGAGCTGGCAGAAATAAGAGGTTGTGTGATTAAAAATTGTATTCGTTAAATATTTGGCTTTACTAGTATGAAACAACGTGAATGCATACATACATATGTTTTTTTGAGCTACTACTGACCACATCAGAAGGGTCGTAATGAAGCAATCTTCTGCAATATTGCTCACATCTTCAAGAATAATTTGCAAAAAAAGATATTTTTATAGTCTTGCAACCAGTTCCTAAGAAGTGGTGCTGACAATATAAAACCATTTCATCATGCAAAAGTATCTCAGGTCACTCTTCGGTGTTGCTTATTCAACGAGTGCCCAAGCACAATATGCTCAGACGCCCGCATTGCAAGACTGCAATAATGCAATACACCAAGGTGAAAAAAGCTTTCCAAAGTAGTCGAGAACTTACGTAAACTATGTATGCTGTGCCCTTCATCATCTGCAATTAGTCGCTTTTCTTTGCATAAAGTTGCCTACCTTCCATTGGTCAAATTTCTTAGGGAACCTTTTGATGCTGCTCTGCGCATGTGTCATGTGGGTGTCCAAAAGTGTTGTGTGAGACGTCATTCATGGCATTAAATCAGCAGTGTAAACACCGTTAGAGGCCGACGGCTATTTGGTGTTGCACGATCTGCGAATAATTTAGGTCCTGGACTGTGCCAGAAGCATATGTGTGATGTAAAAGAGATTATAGCCATGAAACCAAATGCTATGATACTGCGTTGTTTCCTATTTCAACTGCACTCCTTTGTACTGAGCAAGCAATGCGGGCTTTAGATTACATTACATTCATGCAGAAAGCTTTTAAGGTGCTTATTTGGCATAATGAGTGTTAACTCTTTCAAGTTTGCCTATAGTCCGCCTAATTTGCGCGAGATAAATTTAAAGGAATTTTAGTCTGCAATTTAGCTATAAATTTTGTTATTATACATACTTTCTATCTTAATGTAGCTCTAAGAGTTTTAGGTAAGTCATTATCCAGTAATGCAACGATATCTCTTCTCCACAATGTGTTTCTACAGAGAGGTCAGAAAACTATACCCTAAATTATCAAGCCAAAGTATTTTTTACTATAATTTCTCATCTTAATCCAAGTGTCTCTCTAAGCTCTTTCAGAAAGAAAAATATAAATTCGCTATCTTTTTGCAGTTGTTCTTATATTTTACTAAAAAAAAATTAGAAAAGCTAAGCTTGAATTTCTGAATCAGCAAAGTTTGTGCCTTTTGTAAGCGACAGTACTTGATATCTGGTGCAAATAGCATAGTAACACTGTAGTATACTTTTGGCCTTTCCATTTTCTGAATATAGCTGAGTTGATTTGATTTTAAAAGACTTCTGAACCTCCTATAGCTAATTAACTGTACATATATTCTGGCTACCGAAATGAATCTCTGCATGCAATCAATTGTGTGTTACTAACAAATCATGTTGAAATTGCTTGCTGAATTGTTGTCGAGGTCAAATCTATGTCAATCAATCGGAAGTTTATTATTCACTCATTGGCAATCACTTACACCGATAATATGTCGGCGCTTATTACATACACTGTTTGGAACTGATTAGGTTACACAGGTAAGCCGATTGCCTATACTTTTATCATTCTCCATACACAGCTGCGTGTACGCAACATATTGCGTTTGCAAACAATTTTGCATTTCCGTTTGAGTTTAAGGTGTAAACTCGCTTATTTTCAATTTGTCACTTGTTTGCAGGGGATAATAAAGCTTTATGGCTGCATAAATCAAAGATTACTTTTAATTAAAATGCTTTGCTCTATAAGGCAAAAGTGCGGTTAACTCAGGGTAACAACAGCAGTAGTAACAGCATTTCTCGTCTGAAAGCAGTAAATTACTTTATTACATGGAGTAATTTTGTTACAGTGATGAACAAGTTTTCTCAACGCTCATAAATTTACGCATTCCACTGACCTGCAAGCGAACCAGTGGAGCATATGACCAAGAGGTGGCAATATAAGCAATTAAGGCAAACCTTAATCGGCTTGGCAGATTAAGGAGGGTTAAATACTATGAAGGAATCATCAAAATAAATAAATATGATACAAGAAGTTTATAATATATGAACTCCAAGCGGCTCTACACACTCATTAATTTAGCAGAGGTAAGAATTTTAATCACACTGCTGCTCTTGTCATAGCTATTGACCTTAAAACTATGAACCCTAAAAACAAACACATTGAACACTTTACTAGCAAATAGAAGCTAGTTATTTAAAAATTAAGCAAAAGTTGTTTTCAACACCATTAAAGTAATAAGTTCATAAGCAAAGAGATGAAAACTGCGCAATGCCAAATGCTTTCACATCAAACTTCCCCGTGTCTCTGCCGTTATTTTACACAACGACCTTTCAAAATTCATTTAAATTTTTTCAAACTTTCGATAGTACAACTCAGCGACACACACACATAAATAAATGTACAGAGAACACGTAGCGGAATTTTAATTCATTTGAACTTTGGTACTTAGAGAAACCTTGAAATACTTGCCACATCCTTTCGGTATTACTTAGAGAAGCGTGTGTCAGCAATATTTCTGTTTATGCGGATGCAACATGTGTGACAGTACACTGCGGCTAGTCCACTGTAATGTGTGAAGAGCAAAAGTGTCACTTTTAATGGAATTTATGTTTACTGTTCAGCGGCATTCAAAGAAGAGCTGAAGTAAACTTGTGACAACGGGTGAAAGAGCGTCTCTTCGATTTGTTAGTTCAGCAACCAAGAGATTTTTTTTTATTACAACTCAATAAGCGGCGACTGCAATATGAATATAATATTTCGTTATGAGGAAATGCCTCTAAGATTAAATGTTTTGGACTGCCAAGGTAAGTTATTACCTGTTATAACACTTACGAATCTCGAAAGTGTGGGGAAGTTAGTCATTGAGTTTCAATATTCCAGAAGCATATAAAACATATATGTACATTTCGTTCTATTTCAAAGTTGTAATTCTGCGTCAATACAGAAAAAACTTGTGCTCTCCATGAACGCCAACTTCTCAAAATTAAACAGTTTAAAAAGAAGAAGAGTCAAATGGGCTTCATAACAGAGATATTGCAAAAGGTATACGGCTATATCTGGCCATAAAAGCTGACAGTTATGATTGCACGGTTGCTGTTTTTGCGCGAGAATGACTGAAAGCCTTTTTTATCGTATGCAGTCAATTCTCTCTCTCCGCCATATAAGCCATTCAAAATGCACACGTAAAAACTCCAAATTGATGTGAAAAACAAAAAGTACAAGGTCCATCGTCTGTGTTTCATACAGACTGCGTATACGGAATGTACTACCCATCAGCGGAATAGAGGCAATTAGTTAGCAATCCGCACCTGAATAGACTCTCGATGAATGAATTGCAATTGAACATATTTGACAAAAAAATCCATTCTGTTTGGTTGGCTGAGGTGAGGTAGCCGGTTTGTAGATCTTCTTTTTAGTATCAACAATATTTTTTGTTCGAAGCAAAGCCTTTGGTTATATCACTTTTTCCGTCGTTTGCCACAAATTCATGCACAGCTAATACAAAGTTAGCTTATACAGTTACGTTAGTCGAAATTTCGCCCGCCAAGCAATGAGTTCAAAGTGAGTAATAAAGCTTACATAACTAATGGAAATAGTCTACTACCCATCTCCTTACCAGCCAAATTTAACATGAAATTTTACATTACGAATGTAGGAATTCTATCTTTATATATATGAAATGAAACTCTTTCTTAATTGAGATAACAACACGTCTTGCCTTTATTAGATACGATTTGCAACTGTACGTTCTCGGTCGTCGTCGGTAAGCAGGGTGGCATAAAATATACATATGTAAGTTTTTCATTAGTTTCAGTTTTCCACGCAGGATACAGCAAATTTCCCGCAAAAGCTTCTGCAGCGCAAATTGCTTCTGGGCGGAACTGCGACAACGTATTTTTTCTCCGTGAAAATATATGTTTATTATGATAACAAACTGAAAAGGTAACTGGCAACTCTAAATAAAAAAAATTATGTTAGCTCGTGTCCTAAGTGTGAAACATATGGCAAATGGACGAACTCAACAGAGAAATTCGTTTTAATATTCTTTGTTATTTAGTCAAAATGTTTTAAACTAAAACTGAAAACAACTAAACCTGGTATAAAATGTAAGCTAAAGCTTATCTGTTATATATTTTATGTATTAAAAGCTGAATTCACTCTCGAAATATTGTTTATGCTTTTCAGACAAGTTCTCTTTAAATATTTCAAACACAAACTTCACTACTGTCATTCCCAAAGCAATATCTTATTGAAGAGCAAAATGAACGAGAACAAGAAAAAACGTAAACTTCGGTTGCACCGATGATAATATACCCTTCACAGGTGCATTTATTTTAGTAACTATGTGTTCAGTTTGTATGGAAGCTATATGCTATTGAATCCGATCTGAACAATTTATTCGGAGATTATGTTATTACCCTAAACAGTAATCCATGTCAAATTTCGTGAAGATACCACGTCAAATGCGAAAGTTTTCCATACAAGCCCTTGATTCCGATCGTTGGGTTTGTATGGCAGCTATATACTATAGTAAGCCGATCTGAACAATTTCTTTTGATATTAAATTATTATCTTAGAAAATAACCTGTGCCAATTTTTGCGAAGATACATTGTCAAATGTGAAAGTTTTCCTTACAAGAACTTGATCCCGATCGTTCAGTTTGTATGGCAGCTATATGTTATAGTTATCCGATATCGGCAGTTCCGACAAGCAGCAGCTTCTTGAAGAGAAAATGACGTTTGCAAAATTTCAAAACGATATCTGAAAAACTGGGGGACTAGTTCGTATATATACAGACAGACGGACGGACGGACAGCCGGACAGACAGACAGACGGACACTGCTAAAACTACTCAGCTCGTCATGCTGATCATTTACATATGTACATTTTGCATGGATTCCGACATTTCCTACTGTGTGTTACAACCTTCGTGGCAATCTTAATATGCCCTGTCCAAGGCAACTGTTCTCAGTTGAAAGCGTGTTCACACTCGCAAGCTTCCATTCGGTTTTTCAACCAAAGCCTTTAAATATGTGTATCTAAGCCCCACTACATTAATTTATGTCATATATTGAGTGTACTGTGAATTATTGATGTTGCCGCATTTTTCTGTTTGCACTGCAGTCGATGCACTTTCGACAAATTTCCCTCATTCTTGCGTCCATTCCACCCAGTAAATTGTTATGGGCCAACCTGAAGCAGATGCAGTTGCTGTTGCGGGTGTAAAGTATCATGGATGGCAGCTGTTATTTGTTGGCGCTTCCTACTGGCGCAATCGACTGCACTTAACAGTATTATATATAACCTTCATGGCATTTTAGTGAGCAGTGCAAACACCTTTAGAACCTCACAAGAATCTTTTATAACATTACCTCGAATAATTTAAGTGTGAGAATTGGTAAGGGAATTAAAGAGAAAGAGGAACATGAAAAAGGGTAGGACGGGTTAGTTGCTAAGGCGGTGGGTGCTAATGATTTATTTTGCTCTCGAATGATTAAGAAGGTACTTTAAATGTACTCTCTTAAACTAGAAGCGACCATTTTACTACATTTACATTGCATACTTCGGGTATTTTCTCTGAAAAGCTCGCTGTGTTATTATTGCACATTTTGTTTGAAATGAGTATCATCTTCACCAAACAGCAAACATAAGCACATGAAGTAAAGTGAATCTGTAACCTGCTAATCTTTCGTTGTGTTATTTAAAGTTGCTTGTTTATGAATATATACTGACAGTTCTCCTCACTTTCAATCCCGATGTATTGATTATTTATTTATTTATTTATTGAAGCATTTGTGTCGGTGTTTTCTCGTACTTAACATCGTACTCATAAATATTATCATATTTTACGACTATTTCCTCGCTTGGCTTGTCTACCCACCAACAATTTAGTTGGGAGAACATTACATTAAAAATTTGTATGAGGAATATGAAATGAATCCGTGTTTTATGCAAGCTATCAGATAATCACAAATTAACCGAAGTTTGGGAAATATTTTTCATTCAAACAGAAATACTACTTGATCAAATTGAAAAGAGAATTTTTAATTTATACTTCGCGTGTTTTTCGAATCGGTAATTTTTTGTATGTATGTTGGTAGTACTGTTAATCTCATCTGTCATCTATGCTAAATTTCTCGCAAAATATTCATTAGTATTTGAGATACGCATCGTTTTGTGAGGCTATAAAAGTGAATTCTTCGATTATTACTATGGCTGAATTTATTGAAAAAAGAAGGGCGATAATGCACCACCTCATACTGCGTTGGTTATTCGTAATCATTTCGCCCCATTTTCACTTAATATCGTGCCGCAACCACCGCATTCGTCTGATTTACCTTCGTGTAACTTCTGGCTATTCAGCAAATTCACATGATCACTCCGAGTACACCGTTTTGACTCAATTGAGGATATTTGTATAAAATCTGAATCAAAGATGGCCATCAATCACGACGGAGGATGCTATGATGACTGGAAAATTTGTTTGCCTAAGTGTATTGCAGCGGAAGAATGGGATTTTGATCACAGAAGTATGCTCCTGCCTGTTCTTTATGTGCTCAAAATTAATATTCAAATTACTTTGGAAAGCAACAGCCCGCTTACTATGAG
Organism: Bactrocera neohumeralis; assembly: GCF_024586455.1. Taxonomy (NCBI): domain Eukaryota; kingdom Metazoa; phylum Arthropoda; class Insecta; order Diptera; family Tephritidae; genus Bactrocera; species Bactrocera neohumeralis. The sequence goes on along the minus strand of NC_065922.1, from coordinate 2,505,437 downwards.
GCTTAGAAGTCAGTAGTGTGGTCCCTTTATTATTATATTTTTTATATTTATAATAAGAAAACTGATTTGGACTTACCTGGTTCGTGGTTGTCTTGAAAATATCTCTATTTTTTCAGATTCACCAACAAAAATAATGAGGAGATTAATTTTTTGCACATATGACAAAGGATCAATCTCATTGACCTGAGTTCCCGAAATGAACCGGTATACAGTGTTGTGTGAGAGTGAATGAGATTTTTTAATTCATTAAGCAGTTTCATTCATTGGCGAAAAAAAACTACGGTAATGAGAGATCGCTGAGCCCTGTTAAACAATACACATACCGCCTAAAGATAATGACGAATATTAAATGGAAAATGCAAAATATTCCGAGTTTTCTTCGGCGCCCCAAAGAAAACAGCCACACAACTGGAAATTGAATGAAAATTACAAACTAACACAGGGTATGATTCAGTGGCCTAAAATCGTGTTAAATTTTTCTCAATTTCTTCACTTTTTACTCCACTTATAACATATAAAGAGGAAACGAATATTGAGGTCATCAAATGCAAAGCATTGAGAGAACAAAATACAAAGACACACATACGAAGGAGTCAAAAATTAAAGATTTAATTCAATTGCGAATTAATTATACTTTGGGGCAATCGATTGGAAGAATAATCGAGACTTTGATTTTACGGCCCAGAAAAAAGCTATTCAGCAAACTTTAGGCACAGATGTAGTGAGGCTAATGGTCTTGCTGATGGGGCAGTTAAAAATAAGTTGTGTCTACAGTAACTTTTTGAGTAGTAAGTTATACAAAGCGGAATAAAAATTGTAGTATCGGACTTTTCTATTTTTAAAATGGTCATAAACGGAAAGTTACCTTTGGTATCCATACCAGTGTTGCAGTTACTTATTGCAATTGAATCAAATTCATAAAATTTTCATTTTTTTCAGCTCTTAGCGAAGGTATAATAATCTCTCATAATTCGTATCCACCTCCGGATGGACCTCAAATGGCCTCATAACTATGTACATTCATATGTTCATATACACAAATGCATTGTTACATACCACCAGACATACTAACAGTATATATGTATATCAACACTGTAGAAATCTCAACATGATTCTTATTGACTTCCAAGTAATTCCCCTTCAGTGCATTCAATTAAAACCAATGCAAATATTTCCACTTCTCCCACTCCATTTCAATTTGCATTGCATTGCATATCGCACCTATTCTCCACTAAATCCACACCCGCTTTGCCTCATACGCAGAAGCATATACATACTAATAGCCTGCGGACATATTTTCGCTTGCCTAGGATATATAACTGAGTCAAAGCGTTTGGGATTTTTCTATGGTTTTCCTGTCTGCAACAAATTCGCATCCATCGACAACAACAACAATGAGTTTGCAAACTAGCGTATCTAGTCCCGTCCTAGAAATATCGATTACGCAGAGCCGCCATTATCCTACTTTACATTTCACAACAACAACGGTAACGCTAAGTCCGTCGTCCAACACAAAATTTAGTTGGGTTTTTGGCGAAAAGAGCACACACCGATTGCTTTGTAAATTTGGGGAAATTACTAATTTCTAATGAAAATGAAAAACTTCTCCATTGTGTTGCTGAGGATACCGATTCGTAACTGATTGATCTTATTATTATATTCATATTGATTTTATTTATTAAGATAAGACATGACATCCTTATGCTTAGGTATAAGCTTTATAACTGCAGTAACTTTTTTTATTTACTCTCAAAATAACAGAAGCTTCAAAAATACCTGGTCATTCAAAATACTCGTACATATATTGTTGGTCGATCCGACTCCTTGAGTGACGCAAACACTGAAAGCAGATAACATTAAAAAATCTCGAAAAATGCAAACATGGCATCACAATATAAATCGTGTGATCTGTCAACAACAAAACCAACAAAGTATCATTTGAAAGCAAGATTTGAGCACACATCATTTAAAATAATCCTGTAGACGAGTCGCAATGTCAAAAAGCGAAAGAGGAAAATGGGAATGTAATGTAGTGGTCCATGTTCAATAAACTGGGTTAATAGATGGGCAAGTAAATGTTAAACTAATCGATATTATAATGGTGCTCGAGTTACTCATTAGCGTTTTTCTTCTTTAAGTATGGCATGGTCTTCTTATATGAATTTTCTTTTACTGTTTAATTGTTATTTTACCTCATGACAACAAATCAAATACGGATAATAAATAATTTCGGCTTAATTTTTATGCCCCTCTTGTTTGTACTCAAAATAATCCATGGAACAGTTACTACAAAGTTCTTCATATAAGTGATATTAATGTTTAAACCTTGATGTAAAAATATGAACACATTCATGATTAATTTTAAGCGACTTATTTGTCTATCTGGGATTCATTTCCAAAATACTCCATAAGAGATCTCGCCCAGTTCCCAAATTCCGCTAGCTGACGATGGTAAACTTTACCACGACTGAATTTGGATTACATGCAATAAAGTCAAGAAAAATTAGTATATTTTGGTTATTTATTCACAGAAAAACTGTTTTGAATCCAAATATAGTAACTTGTTATATTAATTTTATAATAATTAGTATGACAATTATTAATAATTAGTATAAAAGTTTGAAATTAGAATATCACCTTTTTAGCATTTTCCTCATAATGTTTTGATAAATATTTTAGGTAGAAAATTCGAAAAACTATGTAAGACACTTTAAAATTATAAGTCCCTTAAAAAACAAATACGCCCACTTATTTGTAAGATCGTAGTGTCATAGCCTCGTTTCAACTTTTAGCCCCCCTAAATGTATATAAAAATAAATTAAGAAGGCACATTTAATTAACATAGAACAACATTAATTAAAAACTAAATTGGACTTGCTGGACACAACCCAAAACTTAACATTACATTATTCGATTTCAACAATTGCTTGCAGCTCCAGCTCTTTTCGCTTAAGAAATCATTCATCAAATGGTCATCACTTTAACTGTCGCCCAGCAACTGCCGACTAATTACGATGGGAATCTAAAATTAAATTCACAGAGCTGGCAGACAATAACAGAGAAAGCAATTTGATCATTTAGTTCGTTTATTTACTGTCTATGAAATTTTCCTTCGGAAGCTGTACTTCTGCATGTCAGCTCTGCGCAGCTTCTATAATCATTTGGCATTCTCCCGTCATACACCAATAAAAATTCATAATTTTGTTTTTGCAGATTCTTGTTAAGTGTTGTTTTGGTAAGTATTATAAATATGATAAACAAATAAAATGTGACAAGATGATGAAAAGACAAGTAAGGAAGGGCTAAGTTCGGGAAATACTTTAAGGTGTAAAACCAATCATATAGAGTATTAAATTTTATCAAAATAATCGTTCTTCAATTGCAACTTTTCGTGCACTTTTGCCATTTTATGGTCGTACTAATCGTCCACCTGTGCTTGCTATTCATCGAATTGTTGAAAATTTTCAACCAAAGTCAGCTCGCTATATTGCGTCGCCCACGGCGTATGAGTAATATACTTCGACAAGTACGCGAAACTATGTCTAAGATAACAGTGAAAGAACGTGTGTGTGTGAAAACCAGTGAAACTATATTTGAATTACAGAGAATTTTATGTGTAACTATTGTGGTTTGCTGTTCGAAATGGTTTTGCTAATATTTATATTGAAAGCAGCGAAGCATAACATTTATTTCAGGACAAGAACTGAAAGCAATTTATTAAATTAAATTTTCTTTGAAAAATGTGCAAAGTATTCGTTCGAATATGTTAGAATTCCTATCATGAAAAATATGCAAGCGAAAAATTCAAGCTAAAAATTTTAAAATCGGAATGAAGTGGCAGTCCGCTTCTCTTTTACTCCAAGCGTTGGCACATGCTCAAAATTATGATGGCAGCCTGGCTGTAAGCGCACGACGAGCACAAACATAAATTACGAATAAAAACACTAAATGTTCACGAGGAACTTTGTACCGCATTTGCGCAGATAACAAAGTTTCAGCCGCAGCTGTTGGCCACTTCTAAAATTTCAGTCCTTTCTACTTCGTCGTGCTGCGATCAAAAACACAGCTGCCGCCACTCGACCTGTAGGTTGCCAGCTGCCACCGTCACATGTGATGACACTGCCATGGTTGGCTGACACTAATGCCACACTTTTACCATCTACTGCAGACTCTACCGCCGTCGGTTCATTGTCCTTAAACAGTGCGAAGTCGCATCCTTTTTTTGCTATTTAGTTTGGACGGAAGTTTTTTATTTCCGTCTTTTTTCCCGTACTTTTCGGTGATTCTGCCTGATTCATCTGCGGGTTTCTCGTTTCTATTGCTAGTAAAGGTTGATTCCATCAGTGACAGCTGACTAATTGGCAACTTTGTCACTCAACCACTTACATTTCAAGAGGAAGCCACACTGCAACAAAAACAAAATCACCGCAAATCAACCAGTGGCTAGAAACAAGCGAATAAAAGTCGTACCTTGCAATGCAGAGAGGGCGAATAGAAAAATGATGAATGAATCAAACAGTGAAAAATCTTTTATTATAGTAAACAAACGCAATAATTTGTTGCTTTATTTTGGCATCAAAAAGTAAAACAACTATTATTATATAAAGAAAAAGAGGAAAAAAGATTTGGCTAAAGTTATTTTACGATTTTGATAGCCACACCTAACTATGCTACCGCATATTTTGCTCTCCTTCCAAACTTTATTTTTTCTACTCGGTTTAGAGTTTTCTTTCTCCCACTCTTTCTATTCGTAATAATTCAGCAATTTCGAGCTCTCCTTTGCCCTGTTTGCATATTTCTCATCTATTCTTATTCTTTGCAAACAAAATATTCCCATCTGAGTATCAAATCTTACATCGATTTACATATGAAAACAAGTTGTACAGGCGGCGTTCTATAAAACACTCTCATTCATCCCGCATTTGCTTAGCACTTCCAAAACTACTGCCCTACTCTGCACGCCATAATCGCCTCGTGACATATTTATGATAAGTGTTGATGGCCTCGGAATATTTACAAACGGAATCCCAACCACTCCAGTTTCAAATCGTTGTAATTTACTGTTTTTTAAGGGCAAGTTGTTTCACTTGGATGATGCGATAATGCCACAGGAGATCGAAAGAAATGCAGCTCTTTACGGCCAGATATGGTATAAAAGCATTTGTCAACGGACGGACGAAAACGGACTTAAATGCGAATTGCAGCAGTTTGCCGAAAAGGATTATACAGGCCTGCTCAAAGTGTTGGCTCGCCGAAAAAAATGCTAGACTAAATATTAGCAAAATAAAGTAATCTATGTGAAGCATTGCGACTTTGCAAAAGAAAATTGTAGCAATGTCTCTACTTAAAATAAAATTGAAAACCAAGGAAGTTGTAGAGATGTACTTGAAAGTGTGTGGAGGGGCGCATAACGTTTCCCGGCATCTGGAGTGGGCTGTTCTTTGTGGTATTTCATCTAGCTTGCTTCGTGTAGCATGAAACACGTCTGCACCAAGCTTGCTTGAGTGAAACCAAGGAATATTGCACTTGAAAGCCTTAGACAGATATTGAAAGTTTTTAGCCATGAAGATATGTCCATACATGTACTTAAATAATTAGATGTATACACAGATGTATGGACATAGACACAGTATAGGACATGAATTCGTGAAGTCCATGCGAACAATCGATCTTATTTAACAACAGTGATTCAGAAGGAAAGTGTAACACAATACCACTGAACAATATAAAATGCCGGAAAAAAAGTTAATAAGCAAACAATGCAAACTGCTGAGCTGACAATATAAGCGCTCGCTTAATGCTATTGTTTGCTGACGAAAAGTAAGCAAAATTAAGTCAGCAGGAAAACATATATATATATGTATACTACTGAGTTAGCCTAGTTCAAATTTGAAGTAACACTTTTACTTCTGAATGCCTCTAATCGCCTGCTAGTGGAGTTTTTAACAAACTCGAAAGACAATGCAGATGCTTCGCGACAAATAATATGCTAACAGGCTTTATAGCAAAGCGATAAAAGGGTAAAGGGTGACTGAAGTTATTTGTTCTATAAAGTTTTTGCATTTCCTAGTTATTATCTCTCCTCTTTTGTTAAGCACTGAAAACGTATTTTTTCGGTTTTGTCATTTTCATCTTCTTGAATGCCAACGTTTTCTTATGTTAGTACTCCGTTGGCTACTCCATTCTCATTTTTTACATAAGTCAAATGATTTCCGTCTCAGATGCTTTAGGTGATAACAGAGCCGCGGCGCTCTCAAATGCCGCGGATCTAAGTATTCGAAATCAGCCTGTCCTCCAAAGTAAAAACTTAAAAGGTTAACTCATAAGTTTTATAGTTTATGGTATTCAGTACATGTAATTTTTAGCTTGAACAACTTTTTCCAAGTTTATTAGTTTAAATGGCCTCAGTTCAGTCATAATTTCTTACAAACATTGCTCTTTTTCATAGTTTAATAAATCCTGTACAAGAGCTGAAGAAGCTTATTTGGACTTTAAGGAATGTAAAGATATTATCTACTAAAAGATGATTTTAATTACCATCTTCCAATTCAGCAACAAATGTTCAAAAATAAAAAAAAAATCGAAAAACTTCTGCAACTGATGGCTGAGGTTATCTCGACACTGTCAAGTGCGCTGTCAACGCCAACTGCGCAGCAAAATCGTGACTGGGAATAATAATCTGAATTCCTTTCAGCATTTGTTCCTGTGGCCTTCATAGTGAAAAAACAATGCCACAAAAGAGTCGAAGAGATAGAAGTGCATAAATTGAATTTATAAAAAGTAGTTTGTGACTCTTGTGAACTCGGATCTTCCATAGATTTTATTTACCTGAGCGCGTTAAAAAGGCGCAGTCTTGTTCTTCATTTGATAGCGTCTTTTGCGGATCTGTTTGTGGCTGCTGTAACTTTTGGTTATGCAGCACAGATATTCTAGTCTGGGAGTGGAAGCTAGCAATTTACTGATGGCGCAAATAAACACCTAGCGGTAAGCGCACATAAACGACTGCTTACCTCTGCTGCAGCTGGCGGTGATGATGGCACTTGTTTGAGCTCGAGTTGGCTGCAGCAAATTGCTGCCGCCACAGCTAAAAAGCAAGCACTCACAGACAAGCTCACGGATGGACATATAGGCAAACGGACTGACGTGTCGTCGCAATAAGCTGCAGAAACATCGCAATGCGATTTATGCTTGTAATTTACCGCTAGACCAAGTAGTTAAAGTGCATTTTCCCTCACTCACACACACACACACAGCAGGAAGCTACTAGCGATGAGTGCGTGCATTTATATCCAAGTGCCCTCGTCACCACTGAGTCAGCAGCCGCTTTCCTCACGGAAATTTAATTTTGCGTGTATATATGCCTCTACATTTGTATTCGTGAGTGTGATAAGTTCAAGTGCAAGACAAATAGTCTGCCATTTTATACTTTTCTAGAGAAGAATTGGAAAATAGTTTCATAAACCTGAAAACTGTTATGTCTGTCTATTTGTGGACGCAGGGCTGTGATAATTATCAGGTGGAAGATACTATAAGGAAGATATCAAATTCAAGTTTATTGGAATTAAAACTGTTACGAGTAAAAATTTTTTACACAGTTTATTGCAATTCATTTTTAATTCACATTCTTTAATTCAAATTGTGTCTTTTAATGCTCCTGTTACGGGAGAAGTGGTGAGGAAAACCGGAAATTGAAAATGTTATAAATACTAAAAGTAGTAGAAGCAATCGTAATGACAGTGAAGGCTTACACTATTTAGACCATATTTGTGCGCCTATTTGTATTCTGCATTTGCCGAATTGAAGTTTTTCTCTTTTTTCTCATTCGTTTGTGCATATGCGCTTAGCACCATATACTGGCGTAAATCACGTAATTACCACTTGAGTTGAGTAGCTGGCGAGACGAGTAGAGAAGTCAATGCGATGTTTCGAACCAACTTAGCATAATAAGTGGGAATGTTGTTGCTACGATTTTCATAGCACACTGTTCTAATGCGTTTTACGTATGCAGACAACCACTATTTAATATGCAGAATACCGGCAGCTGCAACCGAAACCATTGGCTTTCGGAAAATGCAAAAGAACAGCTGGTACGACGAGGAGTGCCGTGTTGCAGCGGAGAGAAAACAGGCTGCCTACCTCGCAACGTTACGATCGACCACAACACGTGCGGGATGGGATAGATACCGAGAGTTGAAGAGGGAAGCGAGACGCTTTTGCAGACAGAAAAAGAAAGAGGCCGAAATGCGTGAGTAAGAAGAGCTTGACAAGCTGGCCGACAGGGGTAATGCTCGAAAATTCTACGAAAAGATGCGGCGGCTAACTGAAGGTTTCAAGACCAGAGCATACTCTTGTAGAACCCCCAAAGGTGATCTAGTGACCGATGCCCAGAGCATACTTAAATTATGGAGGGAACACTTCTCCAGCCTGCTGAATGGCATCGCAATCGATGACAATGGAGCAGACGTTCCATTACCCGACCATGAAGAAGTTCGAATAGCAATTACCCGTCTGAAGAACAACAAAGCAGCGGGGGCCGATGGATTACCGTCGATATTCTCGTAAAATATTTGTGTTATATATATTTTTTATAGCACAATCACTCAGGGTACGTTACAAAAAGCTTTTGACCAACTTTCAACAGAATAAAGGATGATGAAATTTTGAGTGAATGATTCGTTTCTACTGTTTACAACAGTTAATTGTGTCCATATGCATGTGGATCTCAGATGGAAATCGCCATTTTAGCAACTATTATCAACCGTTTCGCTCAGATTCATATTTATTCGTTAATAAAAATCAGTTGGCAATTTAAATTGTGCAAATATGTGAGTTGATCACATCAAAATACACTGCAATATAAACATAGCGAAGAGAATTTGACAGTGTGACAAAGCGTTGATCCCTACAGAGCTGTGTCGGTGTAAAATTATACAAAAGTCTTGGTCAAGGGAAGGAGATAAGCGTAAATGTTGAGTTGAAATAATAGAGCCCATTGCGATGGGCTTTGCTATTTAAATTTTCGTGGAAATTAATTTAAAAAATTTATTTACGCATACTTTTAGTGAAGTACAAGATGAATATAGAAGAAGCACGTAAATTGAACTAAAGTAACATCTCTTAATATGAAAAGGACGGAAGAATTCAGTGAACTGTTTAAAAAGACAATTGGAGGAAATGTCAAAAGAAATTGTTTTTGCGATCAGCACGTGACATTCCTACAAATGCTTTAAAGTATTCAATAATTGTATTGTTCGCATCAAAGCATTTAATTACCATCATTAGAATAAATGTGGCTTTACGAAGCAGAAAGAAATTGTGCTGGCATAACGATTATGCAACATGGTAACTGTAATACCGTAATGTGCCATTTTCGTTTTGATTTTGACATATAATATGTCATCAGTTGTCAACTGAAACAAATTGCGTTGCGTGGCACATACTTATGCAAGCAGAATAATGCCAGCCCAAACGCAAACATGAATTCACATTTAAATGTTTGTCTGTGATTATTTGAGTAGTCATTTTCTGATTTGTGTGAAAAGCAGACTTTGTCTGTATATATAGATATGCTAAGAATGAATCATGCTCAAATATTTTAAAACATTATGAATATATGTTCAAGCAGAAACAAAAGTACATATTTTAAGTTTTTAAACAGAAAATTTAACTCAAACGTCAGTAGTGAAAACTCAAAAAACACTCATATTTAAAGTACCCCACACGCATTTTATCTGCCTTCCAAAGTTACGTGTACGCCATGGACTGGACTGAATATTGTGCACTTGATATTGCAAATTCTTTTGGTGTTCGTTCTTGATGATGCCAAAGAGGAATGTATCGTAATGATTTTGGTTGGCCAAGTGAGGCGCTGAGTGCTGTTGTCAATTTTTTGCGAGAGCTGGTGTGGCTGAAACTTGGAATCAAATTAAACCCTATTTTGCATATTTACAGCACTCTCTTTTTCTTATATTTTGTACTAGCCGTTTTTGTTGTCATTTCGCGGTTTTTTTCTACATATAGCAGAGCATTTTTAATAAGTCGAGTTGCATAACAAATGTATGGAGCAACTCAACAAACAAAAGTGCGCTTAATATCCTTCAAAATGCTTTCTTTCATACATACATACATTTTGCATAGCAGGGTGCCCTCAGTGCATATTTTGGCAAATTGAATTGCAAATGCGACAAATATACATCAGTGCGAGGAGCAATTCAAATATTTTGTGCAAGGCAATTTTAGTTTTTTCAAAACTATTTCTCCGCTTGCTTGAGACCCCTCTTTGGCATACCATCTCTCCATTGCTGGCATATTTGCATTTCAATTTTCGCATAGACTTGGCCATCGTTTTGTTCATAAAGTCAACAAATATTTGCATATTTTCAGTATCATACGTGCCAAGAAGGTTGTAACACTCATACAAGCTCACATGGATATCCCGCACGAAAATTGTGAATTGTGCTCATATTCTTCTGCATGGCTGTCGTGGCATCAAACGCAGTGACTCGTTGGACAACCCGTTATTTCTTCAGCTATTTCACTATTTCATAGTAAAATAACAGCAACAAAAAACATTATCAAAAAATTCTCTTCATATGTCGAAAAGGCATTTAAGTTGTTTCGCCATAACGGTGTGTTCTTCAGACAGTTGATAATAGATGAATTACAATTTTTATGTATTTCAAATTTTTGTGTCTGTGAAAATGTAAAATGCCATATCTGCTATATTTTTCGAAATACAAGCTGGCCATTATACAAGGTACGTTCCAAAGTAAACAGGACTTTTGGAATCTAGCGCCCCCTGGTGGCGCCATCTATGTGCCGACTAGTGCGTTAGAATCTGCTATTTTTAGAGATTGTCCGGTGAGAATTTCATGACATTTCATTGATTGGAACTGAAGTTATTGCGTTTTAAGTGTCAGTATGTTTGTTTTATCGGTGCAAAAATGAGCTTCGAACAAAGAGCCAACATTTAATTTTGTTTTAAAATTGGTAAAACTTTTACCGAAACGTTTCAATTGATGAAACAAGTTTATGGCGATGATTGCCTATCCTGTAGTAGAGTGAACGAGTGGTTTCAATATTGTGAAAGTGGTGGTGAGGACATAACTGACAATCAACATGTGGGCCAATCAAAATCCGTGATCACCGCGGAAATTCCATCGAAACTGTGCGTAAATTCATCAAAAATCAGCCGAAATCATCATTGAAAATCATGGAAATGGCATTGAACACTTCCAATACAACGACTTATCGCATTTTGACCGAACATTTGGGCTTACGAAAGGTGTGTGCACGGTTCGTTCCGCACAAATTGACTGACGACCAAATCGACGCTTGTGACCGATTACTTGACCACCTGATATGGCACCGTGCGACTTCTTTCTTTTCGGAAAAATGCATTTTCCCATGAAAGAAAAGCGTTTTGCAGACGTAGAGGCTATTCAAAAGCTTGCACCGGCATACTGGCGGCAATACCGGCCAACGAGCTAAAATACTCGTTCGACATGCTTTTGGACCGTGCAAAAAGCTGTATTGAAGTAGAAGGATAAAATAAATTGATTTTGCCGGAAAACCATCTCTTCTGTTTTTGTTTTTAAGTCCTGTTTCCTTTGGAACTCGCCTTGTTTGCAAATGGCTTAGTTGTTTCTTAGTCAGTCATATCAACATTTCTTATGCCCAGTTGGCCCATAATTTAAATCGGAGCTTAGACTTATACCTCTGCCTTTCAATCTGTTTGCGTACTCCTCACAATTATGAAAAAACATAACCTTGATTTATTTCTATATTTTACATTTGAATGAACTACAACTTGTCTAGACTTATACATAAAAAGTCCGATAGATTTCTAGCCAAAAATTAGGCAAAAAGATATTAGAAAAAAATTTTAAATTTGGTTCTGCTAAATGGCTTAAGCTCCAACTGAAACTTAACACATTATCAAAGTAAGAACATCTGTAATAATTTAAATATAGCTGTTGGCGTCAAAGGCGTTTATTTATTTAACGGCACGTCAGCAAGCGTCACGTGCATGTCTGCGCACTGTGGTGCATCTGAGTTGTATGGCTATGCCCCATAAGTGATGTTTAACGACACTAGGAAAAATAAACAGGAGCTGACAGCAACTAAAACAGCAGGCAAACATTTTGAGCACGAAACTTTCAGAAAAACTATGTGGCAACTCTAATTAGTCAAAATTTTCAACAATTTGCCATATTGCATTTACATTGTTATGGGTAAGAATATGTTTGTGCATTATTTCGTGCCCTACTGAGTTATATTTTATTTAGCTTGCAACATAAATGCCAATCAGCCTACATATTACTACACGTTTTCTCAGTTTACCGAGCAATTGCGCAATCGCTCAAGCTTTTTTCTCGGTTCGAAAAAATAGTTTTTGTCTCATTGCTGCTGTTAATTTTATTAAATACGAGTTGCCAAAGTAGCAGCTTTCAAATGGAAACTCGCTTGTTCAATCACTGCCACAATTATTTGCAATTGCCCTTGTTCAATTGAATTCCCTCAATTTTTTATTGATCGCCAGTAAATTTAATTTATTTTTAAATAAATACCAACCCAACAAAAAAAAAAAACACACAAGCATTTGTATTTAGAACAAAAAAGTCAATTAATTTTAAATTTAAATAGAAAGTATGAGCAATTCTCTGGCAAATAGCCAATTGAAATGTTGCATGAGTCTTAGAGCAAAGAAATCAAATAACTGAACGGTGGTGAAATAGTTAAAATGTGCAAAGCTTATAAAACAATATATTTTTATTTTTATATCTCAGATAAGTTAGTGTGGATGTTTTGTTGATAAATAAGCAATTTTTAAAAGTACTTTGGAAAGCAATTAAAGTGACATTTTTAGTTAATTGCCCATTATAAGTGATGACAAAAAACTTCACAAATGTGTTAAGCTTTTTAACTATTAATAACAGATCTGTTATTTGAATTATAATGTAATATATTACATACTGGAAGGACTTAATGGGTGAAATATTTGCTCATTAAGCAAGTTACTCTTACACTTAATTTTATTATTTTTATCTCACCAACGAACTGAATCGATAACTATTGGCTATAAATGTATACTCATATAATAAAAAAAATGCAGAACTAGCACTGACATTGCTGATTTTTTCATATATTTTTAAAAACTGCGATGACTGAATTATCATCGAAATGAAATATCTGAAGTAATATTTTGAACCAATTATTATTTTAATAACTTTGTTGTCTGATCTATAAAGGGAACTGCACTCCGCATATGAATTAATTAATCACGTAAAACACTGTTATTTACCTTAATATCCTGCTCATATTACTCATTTTGCACAGAGATGGCCAGCACATAATATAATTATATAATACTCATGTATGTACGAATGTTAATCTATGAAGAGCGGTGGCTACCACCATAAACATTAAGCTTAATTAATTCACACCAGGCGGCAACACCTGAGCAACGTTTTATCGAATTACGACTGCACAATTAGCGAAATTGATGTGTGTCCAAGACAAACTGTTGATTTACGGTTGACAGATATATTCGCATATATGTATGTATGTGTGTACCAGAGTGTGGAAGAGATTCAGATTTTATTTGGGTTATATACAAGGTCTGTCGCAAAAGAAACAGGACTGTTAAAAAAACAACAAAAAATTAATATTTTTCAAAAGTTATATTTTTTTATTCACAGTAGTTTCCTTGTGCTTCGATACAGCGTTTAGCCCGGTCAATTAGCATTTAAAATGAGTGTTTAAGGTCATTTTTCGGAATGCTCTTGAGAATATCGGTCGTCGCCTTTTGGATAGCTGAAATGTCCTGAAACCAGTGTCCTTTCATGGACAAATGAAGTCACAGGGTGCCAGATCAGATGGGAGGGTGAGTGATTAATGGTTAATATGGAGTTTTTTGACAAAAAATCAGTGACAAGCGTCAACCAATGACACGGCGCATTATCGTGTAACAGGCGTCAGAACCCTGCCTCACGGTATTGTGGTCGAGCACGACGAATGCATGATAAAAGACGCTTCATAACACCAAGGTAAAACACAGCATTAATCGTTTGGCCAGGTGGGACGAACTCTCGGTGTACAATACCCTCGGAATCGTAAAAACAAGTCAGCATTTTCTTTATTTTTGACTTCTGAAGACGACCGACTTCTGATCGTCACAGAGGTCCTCACGACCTTCTTGGAATCGCTTAAACCACTCATGCACATTACTACGGGATAGGCACTGATGACCATAAACTTTTTTCATCATTTGAAATGTTTCAGTAAACGTTTTCCCTGGTTTAAAACAAAATTTAATATTTGCTCTATGTTCAAAATGCATTTTACTACCGATGACCAAAAGCTGTTGTCACTTCTTGATCGATAACATCGATTGTAGTTATCCAATTGTCTTAAAATTTTTATGAAATGTCAACAAGAAATCAAACTTTTTATTTCATATACCCACCAATGGGTGACGGCACCAGAAACAGTTATATTTAAAAAGTTCTGTTTCTTTTGCGACAGACCTTATATATTTGCTCTATCCTAAGCCGTACACTAGAATGAGGCATATTGCACCGAATTCTAGCTGAAATGTAAGGAATTATCTACTTACTCATAAAACAATCTTTCTCTAGCGACAGATAAAAGTTGTTAAAGGATGAGAAAAACCTTTTGCTTACTTAACTTTCTCAAGTAAGTAAGTACAGCAAATATAATAAATATTGTTACACATACATTTCATACCACAACAAAAAGTATCCTTCATAAACTGAAAGCACAAGAATATACCAATGAAAAATTAAACCGATGTAACCGAATAAGAAACAAAAATTTCAAATAAATAACTTATCTTTATGTAACTAAAACAAAACAAAATGAGGAAACAAATTGCATGACAGCATAGGGAAAAGTGTCGATTAATCGATCGATTGATCGGAATACAAATTGCTTTCAACTCTGAACATAGCCCAGCATTACACAGATTGATTAGCGTCGGACAGGCAGAAAATAAATACAAATTATGTCAAGTGGCGAGAAAAATATGAAAACTTTAGTCTTGTGATGAAGTACTTTCAAATTTGGAAGCTGCAATTTTGAACAACTAATTATGGCTTGGAATAGGTACGGTTAATGCTTTCTTATTGTACCAGACAAGTGAAATTACTATTGCGCTTCGAAAACACCCTATTAAATTGTTGCAGACGACGAAGGTGACAGTGCGTATGAGTGACATAATTTGAGTGTCCAATGGTGAGATGTAAGTGTGTTTGTATATTCTCATATTTTTTTTCTTTTTACATTTTCACTACTACCGATCACTTATTTGGGAATTGTGCCATGTAAATTGCATTCAAGCAAGCCGAAATGTGGAACACGTGTCAATGAAGCAACGCTCTGTTGCAAATAGTCCAATGTACATACGTATTTGATCACACTCATATACCTCTTTGTATGTTTGTGTTTGAAAAATATGAATTGGGCGTATTTGGCGATCTTATTCGTTTGTGAAATTTTAGAAACTACTTCCCTTTGCCGCTCATTTCCAATATGCTGTTTATGTTTTCAGCAATTTCTCATACGATACCGCTTTGCCGCAATTCACGATGAAATGCTTTCCAAGCATGCAGCTCAGCCTTCCTGTAATTTGTTGCTTTGGACTTTTGTTCCAGCGACGTTTGTTTGCTTGAGCATGTCTCTATTTTCGTTTGCTTTGCCAAAACTATATTTTGCGAAAATTGGAGACCTCATTTTGACGTTCCCGATAATTGAAATATAAAAATATTGGTCACAGATTGCCAACTGTAAAGAAACGAGTGTGAGTTAGTGTAGTTGAAATATAACATTTGCTAACTATGCTCTATGTACCATATTCTACAAAACGTCAATGTTAAATTGTGAGTAATTTTTTAAAAATGTAAATTCTTGATAAATCTCACATTTGTTAAATGCAGACGGCACTAAAGCGCCGAAAAATTATAAATTGATTGTTAGTTGGCAAATGTGATGAGGTTGCAATGTGATGGATTTAAACTCTTAAGCGCCAAAGAAACTATACCCACACACATATTAAACCACATGCAACCGAAATCAACGCAATCATGTGTGCTTGCATGTGTGAGTCGAATGTGGTAAAGAGAACACATCGCGGAGTTTAAGTCAACTGACAGTTGTACCAACCTAGGAAAATATATTTATTTGTATTCCATATAAGCGGGACATGAGAGGGAAAAATGAAGATACTTTCTTGACAGACTGTAAATACTTGAAGCCGAAGTTGCTCACCTTGAAATTGTGACTAATGTTGTATTCCACTTGCATTCCATTGCACGGCTTCTTGCCATATTTTATAATTTACTGTACGTTTTTGGCTTTGGCCTTTATCCCAAGAAAATTACTCCATAGAGGTAGTTCACATGCAAACTCTTTGAAGCAATTATCCTAAGCAAAAGTGTGGACGGTCCAACCGCATCAGGGCGTCGATACATTTGCTTATGTGTTAAGAAAAAACCTAACTGTATACATTATTGTCGTTGTAATATTTGGTTGCCTTAAGCAAGGGGAATAAAATCGAGTTTTTTGCTTGTGTTGTTGCCCTGCATGAAAATTGCATTCGTCGGCCACGCAAGTGTAATATTTTGGCTCGACCACACGCCTCTGCTGGGAATGTGACCAAGTGATTTGACTTCCGCTCGCTCATCTGAGGATGCACGCTGCGCAGTCGTTGCTGGAAAATACTCGCACGTTTCTAAGGTTTCACTTTTTTTAATAAATGAAAGAAGTTCGGTGTTTTTTGCCATTTGTGCGCGCCCAGGCACATTCTCTAGCATTTACGAAAAACCTACTGAAGTGACCTTGCGCATTTGGTAAGGACATTAGAAATGTGGTTTGGCAAAGTTTGAGATGGAAATTTTGTTTTCTGCGATTTTGCTTTGGAAAATGGCCATAAGGAAATGATGACATTTTCACTGAGTGGGTAATTGATTATTTTTTCTCTACAACAATATTTTTAAATAATATAAAATAAAAATTGTAATAAAATAATATTTATTAATAACCTTTATCTCCAAATAGTTGTGCTAAAAATAAGGAAAATTGGGGCTCTAAGTGTGTAAAACAGGGATTTTTTGCATGATTTTGATACTTTTTCAAATACAAAAAATTTGCGTTGTAATTTGAAAAGCTCTAAATAAAATTTCACGAATCTGCAGTTACGGCAAATGGATAATATGTAAATCTGTTGCCATCCAGCAGCCACAGCGTGGGGGAGAAGAAAGATCGCAGGGAGCAATAAATTTCATACTCAAGAGTTTTTACACCTACTCGAGATTAAATACTGCTGGCAAAAAAGCTTAAGGGGTTGGCCTGTTACCTGTGGATACAAAGTTACCGCTCATAAATAATAACATGCATGCAGAGAAAAGTTTGCGAACGCGCCCTCACATACAGACATTGTGGTGTTTTCTATACTGTGGAACAAATGAAAAAGCAGCAAGGTGAGTCTCATGTGGCTTCATACCCGGGATAAATGACAGCAAAATTCCGCACGAATTGCAACATTGAAGTAAGTTCGCACGTTCCTTGTCTAATTTTGCCAACAAGCTTAAGTCGTTCCGTTCACACCTCGTGTTTCCATCTCCCAAGGTGACATTCAGCTTGCTTGAAACATTACTTGTAGCTGAGGTGTGACTAACCCCTGAACTAATTTTAATTAAATTTTATTTAGCTGCAGAGACGCAGATTACACTTTCAAGTTGGCATCTTTATTGTAACCTTCTCTTTGGAAGGAGTTGTTTGCATTCCCTTGCCAGTAGGTTTTTGCCTTGTTCAACATTCCTGCTGAGGATACAACAGCGTCAACTCCGGGAGAATAATAGTGAGAGTAATGTGGTTTCCTTTCTATGAGAATGTATCTTTCACTTTCTTTCAAATTGAATGATGAAATGCAAATGAATTCGCACAAGATGTTTTTCTCGATATAGAAATTATTGTTTAGCAAATAATTACCAAATAATTACAAATTTCAATGTCAACGGCAGCACCTTTTATTGCTTAGGGACTTACTGAATACTTCTCTATTTCCTTGAATGGCAGAAAAAGAGCATAGAAAATCAAAATCAAAATCATCAAATTCACATTTGGCGAGACTATTACTATTTGATCGATAACTATTTGACGTTCTCACTTTAATAATGTGAAAAAAGTAAGAAGATAGAGACCGTGGTGGACGACCAGCATAGTTTTCATAAAATAATAAGAAATGCAAAATTAAATCTAGTTTAACAGACTCAAGCGTAGTACGCCTGTAAAAGCTCACACCAAAGACGAAGGAACTCACATTTTTACGCTGCCTAAACGCAGTAGCCTTGACCCAAAGAAAAGAAACAGCCACTAAGCTAGCAAAAATAATTTTGTGAAAATATTTAAATGCCCCTCACCCAAGTATGCAGGCGGTTCTCTTTGTGCTCAGAATGGAAGCGAGATCGAAATGAGCGTACACAGTTTCGCTGGTGAAGCCTCAAGGGAGTCGATGGTTACTGCAAACTGACGCCATCACCTCGACAATACAGACAGATCAAAGTTCCTTATTTTAAACAAATGCTCTTTTGGAGACTTGTAATATGTTTTGGTTTTTCTTTTGTGCTCAATCACCTTAAAGCCTTACAGCCTTGATATTCAAGGGACTAATACCATATGTTCTTCTCAATAGATTTTCAATTTTAACGAATAATATAATCTAAAATTTCGCAGCAACGGCGAACCTTGACTTTTATATATGTTTTTATATGTACATTTCTGACAAGTCTTTCATAACAGCTTATTGATGATGTACAAAAAACACAAACATTTTCAATCAGAAAAAAAAATTACAGATATTTTGCGAGAACCTCCCAGAAAATTTCTCTTTCTTCGACATTAAATACTTACTGCAACGTCTATTGCGTCTTGTTTAAAAAATATATAAAAGAAGCCAAACTGAAAAACTTGTAAAGAAGGAACCATTTAACAAACGAAGACATGGAGAACAGAGTACAGGAAACAGTATCCCAAAATTCAACAAATGGCACAAGAGAAATTTACGAGTGAGATTTATGGTGGCACTCAGCCTCACGCAACCAAAGCTAAGTGATAAGAAACGCAGCAGCTAGTGTCAAGTACACGAGCATTACCACGACTTTTGAAATAGTTTGTACCTGTGGCAGCGGCAATTCGCTAAAATACTTCGTAATTAGTTACAGCAAAGAAAACAGAATATTACCAAAATTATAAAACTTATTTTTTTTTTTTTCAAAACCATAAGAAGTTGCGAGAATGGTAACTTCAGAGCATCTCAAGTGGAGTGAGCGATAAAACGGAATTTCGCTACTCCAATTGCCTTATGAGACAAAAGTGCTCTGTGGGGCATACAGGGTTTGTCCGGAAAGTAACAGGACTGAGTTCGTTTATAAAAATTTATTGAACCAAACGTTACAGTGCTTTAAAAACTTTCAAAATAGGCTCCTTCTGCGTCGATATATAAACATTTGTTAATCGGAAGTTCGTTGCGTCCTGAATTTAAACGAATATTACATAACTTTTGTCTGTTATTTTGTTTCCGTCATTAGTTCCAGCAGTCTGCGGTTAAATGAAAGAGAGAATAATCTCCCTCATTTGTAGTGAGTAATTTTCTTAGCCAAAACTCACCGTTAAAAGATTGATCGTATTTTGAAAGTTTTTGTAATGTTAGGCAAATTATCGAACACATTCTCGTAGAACGTTTCGAAATAAAATGCAATCACCCATTAATTTTATAACCCTTTGGTTTGAAATGTCTACTCTAAGATTGTTTATGTAGAAGTAATATTTATACTTTTACAAAGTTAAAAGAGTTCACGGACCATTAAAATAATTAAATTACACTCATTAATTTTGGATGTCAGCAAACTGCAGTTTTGCAAATTCTATTAAACTCAGCCTCCATGAAAGAAAATATTGAAATGTCAAACGTCAGCGGAGAATTGTTTACAATTTGAGTGAAGCAAAACAGTAAAAATGCCAGCAATGTAAACCTGTTGTGTGCTTTTAGTTATTGTAATGAACATTTTTTCATCATAACCTTTCAAATTATACCTTGGCTACAGAGAAAATTATGTAAGCAAAATTTACAAACATACCTTCAAGTCTATACTCATATCATTTTGATGCCAATGCGGCAAATTCACACATAAATAAAGCTTAGATTAATACCACTAATGATGAAATGCTTCCCCGTATGCCACCAGTTGCCAGTTATTCTACTCTTGTCGTATTTATGGTGAACTGCCTGAATCAGCATTAAGCACCATAAATATAATTCAGAACATACATTGCACCGAAAACTAAAAACATCAATAGTGTAAAACATCATTTCCAGCTGACACGCTTTTTAGGTTTTTATTCCTACATATTCAGACAATTTCGTTAGTTGTCTCGAGAAGCATGCAATTTATTCCTTGGATGGTGAGTTTTATCACATTTGAATGAGCGTGCAAGAAACGTAAATACTAAAAAATTACAAATAAAGTGGGAGAATTTTCCCTCCTACATTTGTTTGCTAACCGAAGCGGAGCCTTATGCTACACCTCTAGCTGAACATTCCACCTCTATTAATATCCTTTTGCTACTGAAATTTCGCTAGGACACTTTTGACTTCAACATTCTGCTACTGCTGTGACAAGCTTTCGTTTTCAAATGTACTTTAGTTTCACAAACACTCGTTATTATAATTCCTGAATTGCTGTTGCAGACGAGGGCATGCATTTGTTGTTCTAGTTTATATTTGGATCTCTGTTTAACCCCGTTTCGGTTGTGAACTGACTTTTGTTTTGTGATTTATTCCCTTTTATTTACTCTTGACCTCTTCTCTGCTTCTTGTCTGACACTGAAAAATGTTCATTCTTACACTCTATCTAGTGCATTACATAAAGTGCAGTACACTCCTTATTGAAGATATAAGTCCGAATCATCTTAATAGAAAGGATAATTCCATATTGTGCCGTAAATTTAAAATTTAAATTTTTCTTTTTAAAATTTTAATACAAAAACACGACTTTTGTTTCCATGTTGGTTTAAGATAAATTATTTGACAGATAAAATTCGAATAAATAATGTTTTAGATAAAAGTATTGATGAAATTAAGAAAGAAGTAAATTTTGCTGAAGGAAAATTTAGTTGAAAATAAGGCTCTATGGTGAAAAATAAACCGAAATGCTCAATCAAGAGGTTGAAGGGCAACCAATTAGCTAATATATGTACAAACGTTGCCTTATTATAGATATTATAATCTCAATAATGTTAATTAAGCTTTTATTTTAGTAAAAAAAAAAAAATTTAAAAGAGCTAAAGAATAATCCTGGCTCATCCACCACCAAACACCACTGCGCGTATTCATTTTAGCGGCAAAATGTGGAAAGTATACAAATTCTTTTTCTCTTGAACTATATCATGATTGTCTAGTCGCGCATGCGCTCCAAACAAAAAGTTGGTGGGGTTTTCGTTTCAGTGAAGTCCAGTGTTTGCACGTATGCAATTAACTCAAACGCAAATTAAGACACGCTTTAATCATGCACGCTGTTATATTTTGCCAACATAAGAGGGTGGCCGTTTGACATTTTCACTTGCGATACCACACAACACCAGCTAGTCTCTATAAAATTTAAAGCTAAGATTCGGGCGTTCCATGCAGAGGCTTCAGCAAATTTATCAATGTCACACTTTGCAAAGCGAATGATTCATGCAACGCTTTTGAACATTTCGCTAAGTTCTGGCAAATCCTCCAGCCTTCAGCAAATATTCATTTATGCAAAAGCTCTGATAAGCAAACTCAGACTGGATTATGAATGATTGACTGAGTGACGGTCTAAAAGAAAAATTCTGCTCTGACTATTGTTTAGTGAACACACAAAGGGGAAGTGAAAGTAGG
This sequence comes from Bactrocera neohumeralis, assembly GCF_024586455.1. Taxonomy (NCBI): domain Eukaryota; kingdom Metazoa; phylum Arthropoda; class Insecta; order Diptera; family Tephritidae; genus Bactrocera; species Bactrocera neohumeralis. Next base: position 2,483,494 of record NC_065922.1, on the reverse strand, counting down.
TGAGGCCAAGTGCGTACAAAAACGAATAAACGAGAGGTCGAGGAAAGAAATCTTGTCTAAGAGGCTCTGCTGAAAGCATTGAAAAGAAAGCTTTGTTAAAAAAATCTGTGTTAAATGTGACTTTTGAATGGAATTATTATTTTATCTGTGGTTAGTGGCTGCCTATAGAATTGAATGCAAATTTTACTTTTTAAAAATTTGTTCTGGTTGGACAACAGCAAAGGTGGTCACATATTTATAGGAGTGTCAGCGGCTTAGCGGATTGAAATGTACTTGTTAGTGTTCCTCGCTAGTGCTTGTATTACTTGTATCCAGCCACAGATATTGCGTTCTATTAGGGATTTCCATCTACGTTTTCTGCAGAAACTACGTGTTACGACCTAAGCTTAAATGTAATTTGTAATTTTAAATTTATTGACAAGAAAAATGCTAATTTTTCAAGACATTTTCTATTTCTATTTAAATTACTAAATTTTGTGAAAAAATACATTGGATCAATATTTTTATAGAGAAAACTGTTAAGACGTAAGGAAGTGCTTTAATGAAGATATTTGAAATTAATCCACTGTTTGACATTTCTGGCATATCCAATTATAATTGAGTTGGCATGTCTTTGAAAAGCCTCCTGTTGCTAATTACTCATTTAAACACTGATTTGGATCATTGTATAGTAAGTTCAAAGCTGTGTTTTACTGACAACCAAATTTGACGCAAATCCAACTGTAATTGCTCGTTGCAAGGCCAAAACCATGATAGTCAGCTGAAAGCTTATTACTCGCTCCTGGTTAATTAGTCGTTGTGTCAGTCGCCCTTGGAATGAGTTGTTTGCGCACCTGCCAAAACAATGCTACTTACTGTGTACGCTATTGCGTATACGCAACATATTGCATTTGCAAGCAGTTTGATTTTTCCATGTCAGTTCCAGGTGTAAACTCGTTTATTTTCAATTTTCCACTTTTTATATGTGGATAATAAAGCTTTATGGTTGCATAAATCAAAAATTATTTTTAATTCAATTGCTGTCTTCTTCCGGGGAATGCAAAAGTGTGGAAAGCGGAGACATAAGCACTGACGAACAAAGGGACGGTAATGGCAGCATTTGATTGAAAGCAGTAAATTACTGTATTATCCACAGTAACTTTAATGAAATTATGAAACATTTTCCACAACGTTTGTAAATGTATGCATTCTACAGACAAGTAAACCTAGGGATGCGAACTTAAAACAGTGGTAAACTGAAACAATCTAATTGTGTGAAAAAAAATTACTAGGAGGGTAAGAAACATAGTTCATAGTATTTGTCGCAAGAAATAAGAAGTAAATTATAGCAAAATTTGTTTTTATTCGATTTGGGTATTGTAGTGGTTTTCTCAATTATAAGTCAACTCATATGACTGGAAAAAGTATTCAATGCCTTTACCAAACTCTGTAAAAAAATCAAATTTCGGGCTATGGATTCACAACTTAAATAATAAGTCACTAGTCATAAAAATATTCAAAAAAATTATTCCAATGACAGCGATATGTATGGTGAGCCCCGATGCCGCTTCGATGAGGCATATAATCTACAAGGAACGACAGCGATAGTGGATAGAAGCAAACCGAGTTATGGTAAATCTTTCCTTAGTGTAAGTGTTTATACTCACCTTCTTCCTCTAAATAGTATCGGAAGGGAGCGAACTTAGTCAACAGAAAGCCTGGATTTTTCCAATTTAACTTCAATGTATCAAACACCAGGACTGTGAAGCTAGTTTGTCTGTGTTTCAAGCAAAAAAGTTACTCATACGCACTGTTCACTTACTCACTGTTTCATACACTGCAGAAGTTACTAAAGCTTTTCGTCATTTTCATTATCAATAAGCCAAATAACGCAATTTCGGTATAGAAGCGGTAGCAGCACTGTAAAGGTGAAGTGTTGGATCATTGCTTTGCCTATCTCCAATGCGAAGTTTGACGGCACGAATGGAAGCACATCAACTCACACTTAAAAAGGTATAGTACTACTACTCAAAGTTGCTAAGGCTGCACTTAACGGACTTAACGGCGTGCATTGGGCGCAATTTTGGAAACGGATACGTGACTCTTAATATCTTCTTAATAATAATTACATGAAAGTGCAATTGAAATAAAGTGTCTGGGAATTTGAAATAAATAGAAAATTCGGGGAAATATAGTTGTATTATTTTCGCTTGAAAGTAAGACTCTTTAGGTGGAACAGATTCTAATCGAAACCATTTAGACCACAAATTTCATTCTTTGTCTATTGAAAGAATCGTTGCATGTATGAAAAGAAGTACTGAAAACGTTATATACGTTAAACGTCAAATAATATTTTATGTGTTAACAATTTATGACCTTATTTTAAAGTCCTTAAATCGTTTTCGTGTCGGCAATAAATGTAGTGTTTAGCGTAGAAGAACACAAACCGAACAGTGGCGAATATATTACAATCACAATAACTGCCGTTATTATTTTGCAGAGAGGCTCTGCCCTCAAATACGTAAACACAGTGGCAATCCGCAATGCTGTCGAATGGCTTGGGTGGAAATCAAAGAAGGGTTGCTGCTACATTTTTCATTACATTTTTTTTTTAATTTTTTTGGTTATAAAACTAAGGAAAAAACAAATAGTAAAGAAAATTTATTTTCCTCCAGTAGAAACTATTTTAATGATGATATTTAGAAGTAATATGCACATATGTTTATAGTTTAATGGTTGCATGAGGCAGTTGGGTGAAAAATATGGTGATTTTAAGAAGTCATATAAACCGGCAAGTATAAATATAAAAATGAGTTTAGGAAGTACTTCATCTTTAAATCGCTTCTCACGACTATCGCCTTCACTGGTTTTCGTATATATCTATAAAAAGTAAATTAAAAGTAACATTTAATTCGCCTGTAGTCATTTTCATTATGAGATTAATCCCATTTTATCAAAACATCCAACACCTCCCCGCTCACAGTAAACACTTTCACAGGTCTTCTAAGCTGTCGGTTAGACCTTTGCATCCGCATCGTAAAACACCTGACTAGAGCATGCAAGCAGCCATCACTTGCGCTGAAAGGCAGCGAATGCCGAGCAATTACGATGAATATTTAAAATGAAATATAACAGAAGACAAAAAAACATCAACAAGAAAGCAGAAGGATATAGAAAAGAAGACTGACAGCTGCTCAACGCGCTGATAACTAAATTGAGTGAAGATGAAGGAGATTCACTGTGGTTTGCTATTTTCTTTGAATTAGTGCACATACCTTAAGAAAGGAGACTAGGCAAATGTCAACTTTATATGCTAATAACTGTAAGTTCTCCGCAGCTATATTAGTCATCCGACTTTAATTTGCTCCCAACCACTCTTATGTTTCAGTCGTTTCTTTTTACCAGGTGTTCTCTGATGGACGATTCAAAAGGAGAAAAAATAAAAGCGATGAAAGTTAAAATATTCATAACGCAGGAAATCTACGTTGCCAACAATTTCCGCTGATTACCGATGGCCAATGAGTCAAAAAGTAGAAACATGTACATGTAATGTTATGGCGTATTTCGAATAGATTCCATGCTAGCCACGTAAAAATTGTTCACACGAAAGAACTTTTTGTCGGTTTAATTTTTTCATTACATCCGCATAAACACCTTACTTATGCTAGTCCGGTGATTGTTACAATTATTATGAAAACATTACACACAGTCCGCAAAAGTGTAATATTTTCAAAAATAGAACGCAATGATTAGTTTTATGTATATACTCCGCGGACAATTTCCCAAATATTTTCGCATGAAACTACTGAGAGGATCTTTGAAGATTGTGGCAAAACAGGAAAGTAATAAAGACCTAATATGTTTGGAAGAATGTACCAAATTTTACAAATTTTTGCTGCTTAATTTAATATTTTAAGACTTATATTCCAACTAAGAGCTTAAAAACTTCACATACATGAAAGGGGAGTTTTCTCCATTTCATTTCCTCCAAAGTAACCCCCTCCAAAAAGGTGTCCAGGGAGTAGTTATGTGAATTTGCTGAATAGCCAGAAGTTACACGAAGGTAAATCAGGCGAATGCGGTGGTTGTGGCTCGATATAGGTTGAAAATGTGGCGAAACGATCACGCATAACATATGTAGTATGAGACAGTACATTAGCGCCCTTCTTTGTTCAGTAAGTTCAGACATAATAATAATCGAAGAATTCACTTTTAGAGCCTCAAAAAATGAATATTTTGACGTGAAATTTAGCATAGATGTCACCAACTGTACTCGTACCACAAACTTACAGAAAAAAATTAAAGATTCACCTTTCACTTTGATCACAGCAGTATTATCAACTTTTCTTGCTTGCCATTTTCTCGCAGTATCCTAACTCTTGTTCTTTGATCTTTATTCCAGTCACTTTTGTTCTGTTCAATTCAAAGATGCCAAGAAATGACAAATACTTATAACTTTTATTAGTTTGCGAAGTGCTTTCAAATTTCTTGACATCACTTTGCCTAAGTGTATACATTCTCCTATTAACAGATGATGGGTATATCTTTGAAAAATGAGAAGACCTTGTTTGGTCAGAAGGATCCAGCTCTGTTGGAATGCATACCTCTCATAATATTTTTGATCATTCTTATTTGTAATAATAATAATATAATCGAAGTCTTATCTTTGAAATTCGGTCATAGAAAAATTTGTTCATTATTTTGAACCCTTTGAATTCAGAATTCAAATAATAATCTATATTATCATTGTAACTACCAATACCTCATCAGTTCCACTTTAAATACGCAAACGAAGACCCTTAATATCTTTTAACAGCTGCAGATAATTTCGCATTTTTTGAAAGAATGGTTGCAATTCAAGTGTCATGATATCTTGTCGTCCTCTTAATAGAAAGACCACTGATTTCATTATGCTGTGGCCGCCCATTTTTTTGGCAGGCAATTTTGGTTAAATTGTTTAAGGCAGAAAGAAATCGATGGTTTTACTATAGATAAAATATTAATTTGCCGTAAAAAGTTAATGTTATGGGCAAAACCATTTTTGAAATGCGTATATTTTAATTTTTTATGAGCATTAATAAATGTCGGCTAAATTTCGTTGGCCCCATTTGAAAGAAAAGAGTTCGTAGGGGGTTTGAAACAGTTACTTTATTCAGCTGAATAAGGGCATTTCTCCTGATGTATTTGCAAGCAACAAGCCATTATATGACAACAAAAGTGTAAAAGCAACTGCAACTTCAATAAAAAAAATCAATAACAACAATAACTGATTCCATGAAATACAAATGCAAACAAAAAATCACAGACACGTCGTCGACACAGGTGTCAACAAATTTTCGATGGACGGAAAAATAAATGTTTATGTACATATGAGGAACTGGAAGGCATATGTGTTAGTTTCTTTCACCTGTTCTTTTAAGGACTTCAGATAATGGGTGAGAAGTAACGGAATAACTGAGAGGTCAATGTGGATAGGCAAAAGCCAAGATAATCCATAGGTTTCTTGAACCAAGATTTTATCTCAAAAGCAAATTATATTATCAACGGTTATGTTTTAGCCTGTTTTTGAGGTTGTGTACTTTGAGTCTGTGTAGTGTATATCAATCCACATAATCCTCACTTAATTTCACCTGTAAGTTATTGAAAGAAGACCTAAGGGTGCTATTAATCAACTAATATTCTAAGCTTGAATATTTTGCACGTTTTGTGAATTTGAGCCTTAGTACGCAAATTCCTTACATGCAGTTGTGTATTTCGTGTTATTGAAAAAGTGAGGAGAACAGTTTTCAGTGCATGTGAGATTTTAACGTAAGGCATTGATTTCGATATTTCTAACATTGGTGCAGTGCTTATACAGTTGCAGATAAGTGCAATGAAAGTGGATTGAAAGCACAGTAGGTATACATACTTACAAAAGAGAGAAAGTTTTTGTTCCTTTTTTCAAGTTTCCGCAATAATCAAGTTAGCGCAAATATCGATTTGGAGCTTGTTATGGGCAAGGATTTTCTCTGTGGTTGTGGCCTGGTGTTATCAATAACCGCAATCAAAATCACTTAATGCTTCGATCAGAGGGTGAAGCATTGTAAAGCAAAGGAAGCAATTAAATGTTAGTTTGCTGATAGCAAACGAAGTTACCAATTACGAACTGGGGAGCCAATAAAGCGGAAATTAGTTCCTCACTGCGAACTTTATGAACTCTTAGCTGATAAATGTAACTAAATCTACTTGCTGAACACATACATTTAATTTCGTATCTGAAGCTTCATAAGGAAACGGTAAAACTTGCATTGATGACGATTAACACAGTTCATACATGAGCAAGTAGTTTCAGACAAAATTGAACCCAATCCTGCTCTATTACATGACAAAAGGTGGGTTAATAATTTATTGAAGACTGGAAATCTATTGTAGTTTAAGTAGATTATATACTTTAGTGAGAGATAAAAACTCCGAGTAATGGAATCACTGTGTTTTTATTTTGCCCCAACAAGAGTAATTAATAAAAGTGAAGACAAAAACTTTTTCAAAATATATTATACCTAATTGCATTTTGCTTCCAAACCAAATTAGTTTCCTTCATATGAGTCTCTCATTGCAATACAGCAAATCTTAATAAATTTCAATAAACTTAACCAATCACTTTAGCTTCGCCAATAAATCAATAAAATATGTATGTGTGTATATATGTGCTTCACTGGCTTAAGCATCCCAGCCGCTCATAAATAGATTTACTGGTATTGGTTATGGTATCAGTTATTTCAAAATTTTAATGCCAACAAAAGAAATTCGAACACTTCCTCACACACGCTCAGTCAGGGAAAAGGCAGGTTGTATCTTTCTTATCCCATATTTATATACTACATTTATTTGAGTGTTTCTTGTTATTTTCTTGAAATTACCAAAGCATCCCTGCTGCTACTATTATACCACGAATGCACATGATTTTATGGCGGATAGTAAAATTTGCTAAATTATGGACACTAAAGCGTGGCTGTGGCAACGCCGAGTCATCGCCTCAAAGCAAAGGTAAAGCTCTTCGTGTCTGCAAGTAGCGGATTGATTTTTGTGAAAATGGCGCAAACTTTTAGGCGTTCACTCGTTTAAATTTCAGATAAAGTCGCATATATCCCAAGCTATATAAACTGTATGTCAATAAGTTTTTTAGTATTTTTAGCTATTTAGAAAAGCGGAATGATCGATGTCAGCGGTTTCGATGGCTTTTGCTATGAATTTAACTATAAGCCTCACTTACTTCTGAACTTTCAGACTTTAAGTTTCGTTAAAGTTTTCAGTATGCAAAATTAAAGTTAACATAAAATGTGATGACTGTATTGTTGATTAAACAATAATGTTCTTCAGATATCGAATTTAACCAGATTTCCAAAAAATATTGAATGTTTTCTTAGTTTCTTTGCTTAAAAAAAGTCAATGTACTATAATTTAAAAACATTAATTCAAACACATATATATTTATGTATATATGTATCTCACAATACATATTTTAAGACTTATTTTGCCCTGTTCCCTACTGACGGCTGGCTAATGTTTTTGTACCACATGAGCAGTTTAACGTTAACTGGTCAATTTATAAAGCAATTTTACACTTTATTGTTCTTTAAAAGGAATATATTCAATTTCAGTTTCATTGCCCTCACCACAAAGCCCACACTAATCGCATTGTCTTATGCAAATGTTACAAAATGAACCACAGTTGGGGTTATTCGTGCTAAGCTCAGCCAAAAGTGAGCACCGCAAGCGTTTGCGCACACTTGTTAGTACATACAGTTCGATGAACATGCTGCCTTGCCCACGGCGTATGAGCAACATATTCCGACAAATACACGAAATTTTTCTGAGTTAATATTGAAAGTACGTGTATGCACTAATACTGGTGAAAAAGCTAAATTTGCAAAGAATAAAATTGTTGTTGTGTTATATATGGCATATATCATATGTGAACATAGCTGTATGTGAGTGTTTAGCTTTTTTTCTTTCAGCTTTGTTATGAATATTCCTTACACCGCTTTGCAACAGATAACAAAGTGCCCACAATTGTTCACCAAATACTCTGGTTTTCCCAAAAATGTAGTTGTAATAGTCGGATGACATTAAGGCCACACTATTTTCAGCCATTGTCAAGCTCGCCACTACCACCGTTGCAGTGATCTCGATTTTCGTTTGTTTGTAGGTTTTAGAGTTTACGAAAGTTGCAATTTCATATTCTTGATGTTCTTGGTGTTTGTAAAATCTGACACCGTCACCGACAGCTGACTAATTATTGATTTCGTCCCTCAACCACTTTTTTAATGCAGCAGCACAAACTTCAATGACTATGATAACGGGAATAATTTCAGACAGAGAGACCTAATTTCCTTACTCTCTCTCACACATCATCTATTCTTCTAAAACACAGTTTTTTTTTTAATAATTTTACATTCAATCCAAAATATGTTAATTTCTTTGAAACAGAAGCTAAATTTGCATAATATATTTATTTCAGTTTGTTAATCTTCTAATCTAATGTGATAAATTAATGCCAGTAAATATTTTGATTGATATGAACTTGCTAAGTTATTCATTCTGATAGAATAGATAGATAGACACTTAACCTCAAACTGCCTATTGTCTTCTAGTGTAACATACATTTGGTAACAGGTTAAAATCACTTAATACCACATACTGTCATTTATGTAAGGAAATTTTGGTGTAGGGGTTAGTATAAATTTCTTTAATTTATGTCAGTTTTATGGGTAAGTCGGTGAAGATCAATTTTTGTAGTCGAATGTTCCACAGTAAAAACTCAATTTGTGAACGGCTTCAATGTAACGATCAATAAAGCACTGTAGATGGATAGCTCTACAGCTGCAACACTGTCTAGGAAGGAGAATCGAAATAAACAAAAAAGTATGAAAAACCATGTGATAAAAGCGTAATATTAGCTAGGGTTCAGCAATGGACTTCACAATGCGAAAAAATATGTGCCGAAGGATAGAGATACGGGATGGCATACGCGTTTAACTTCTTCCCCTTCAGTAAGACACACCACAAATAAACAAATAAGCGGTAATCAATAACTAAGCGTAACCGAAACCAAACAATCTCTTCCAAAAATCAGTGAGCCTGGCATTTCAGGTTGTTGGGTGATTTCACCGCTCCAACACGACTATTAAAAAAAAAAGTGATTTGATTTAAGTTTTTTGTGTTTCCTCTAAAATTTGATGTTGGTTTTTACTCCCGAGTTCCATGTCGCGTGCTTATCAGCTCGTGTACACAGGAATCCATAAATGATAATTTTCTCTATTTATAATTGTTTAGATAATTGTGCCTAAAAATTTCTGTTTTTTTCTTTTCCTCATTTATACTAGCCTTTTCGCTTTACATGCCAAATTCCGCCATGTTTCAATAAAATAAAAAAAAAAACTTTACCTTGATGCAGCATCCAACTGGGCCTTGCATTGTCCTAACTGCAGAGGCAGAGCCGTAAAAATACTAAATTTGCACATGAATGGAAACTGCAATAGTAACTACACACACAAATGCACCACAACTCCTCGTCTTTTTTATATGCTAATGCGGATAGTAGGCACTCTCTTTTTTCCCTGGCAATCGCTCATTTATCTTTTTTTGGACATTCCTTTCCAGATTTTGCTAGTTTCAAATACTTTTGTGGTAAATTTTCAAGCGTCATACCATCGTAAGCAGCAAAAAGCCATTTCTTTATGTTTTCATGTTACCATTTCGTTGTTTTACTAGGCAACTGACCAGACAAATGGGAACAAGACTCCAGACGGTAACCCTTCTCTTCTAATTAGCACTATGTCAGCAGCGCCATCTACCAAAAAGGACTACACAGAGGGTCATATTTCATCATAGTTTACATTTGTACTTTCTCAGTTCTCTTTTTTGGGATTTTTCTTGGTATTAGTATGCACAATGCTCGAGCCAAATTCATGTTTTGGTTTTTTCACCGCAGTCATTGGGGTAAATATGGAAAAATCTCCGATGTGTTTAAAGTATACGACTTTTGTTTAAGAGAATATTCTTGCTTATTTACACTTAAAGATATGTTCAATTTTTTAGCTGTGCAAGTTGTGTCTGCGTCCCATGAGATATCAAGGTTCAAACTAGAACCCGCCTGAAAGAGCAGAAAATATACAATGAAAAGGTTATTGATGAAGTTGTCTTTCCAATGAGCAAAAAAAATCGGACTTTAAATACGTATATTATATATTTTTCAATTAAATTCTGCCTTAGTTAATTCGTTTTCAAAATTTCATATGATTTTAGGCAACAATCATTAAATAAATATTCGGAATTAAGAGGTGAATTTAGCCTTGAAACCGGAATGTAAAACTAACCATACCACTTTATGTGTTTACTGTTATCAGTGAATGCACAGAAAATTGCCTCTGTGTAAGTGGTCTCCACTAGAATGTCTAAGATATCCAAATAAAAATATATTCTCCGCTTTCAACATTTATTGTTGTGCTAGCATAAACATGTTCCAGAGCGAAGCTAACGCAAGTGGCAATGGCGTGAAATGAAAATAAAGCGAATTCAAACCACAACCACAGCCAAGCTGCACGCAGCTTTGCATCCACGGCGGTCTTCCATCTTTCCATCTTCTCGCTCTTCCATTACCACAACGACAAGTGTAACAACGACCCAACACCCCTAGTGGCAAAGCGAATTTATTGTGTATGAGAATAGGGATGTGAATTTGGGTGAGGGTGCTAACAAATATGGAAACCTACACACAGTTTCATCGTTTGCACCTTTCAATCGCTATCCATGCAAATTGTTGTACCAAGTAAGTAAGCAAGTAAACAAACTAACATGCAGACCTAAGATGCAGTAGCTAGGAAAACGCTGCGCATTCCGAGGTTACGCCTATGGGCGTTGCACTGTTATCTAAACAGCTTGAACTGTCATGGTTATTTAAGCGATCATTTGCGTTTTTGTAAATAGTGTAAGCATCATGCAAATCATGGAGGAGAAATATCTGGAGAAAATATTTTTAACTTTGTGTCCGCGACCTAAAATAAAGTTGAATAAAGACTGAATGAACTACCCTGGAAACTCCCAAAATAAGAAAATTATCTAAATAGGAAGAGTGAGCGTTTTTGGTGTTTTTCATTCTATTTTCGCTAACATTATAAATTTAGAAATTGTTGGTGGGAACATTTGGAACTTGGCACTCGAAGAGCTGAGTTTTGCCAGCAGTAATTCCTCACTTGAATTGTGGTGGCTGGCGCTCAAAATCAAATTAAGAGATTCTGTTTGAATTTTTCGTAGTAGCATACCAAATCCCATAATTGCTTTCTGCGAATATAAAGGCAAAACAGTGCCAACAAAACTTAAATAGTAAATAGTTAAATAAAAAAAAAATTAACCCTTTCGACTTCTTGCTATTAGATATTTTTCGAAAAAACAAAAAAGGCAATCGAAACGATATTCAATTCATTAATTAATTTTATCTGTGTACATTGTTGGCTGAACGAATGACCAGGGACATGCCTTGTTATTGTTTAGCGAGCTGGATCTGCGTGGCATCCAGGCAGAACAATTTTGTGACAAATTTTTAATATACTTTACATTCTCTCTTTCTGTATTACCTTTCTAGTCGTTTTCGTACATAAACACATACATTCTCGCTAGAATGGTTAGAAACTATAGAAAGAATATTATAAATATAATCCTATATGAAAACATGAACTCTGACGACATTGATTCGGAAGAGATCAAGTTTACTGCGTTGACATCATATGACTGAAATGATACAATGTGTTTGAGTGAAAAGAGTCGAAAATTTTACATAATCTATACTGTGGTATTTTTCTATCTACAAATAGCCGCAATGATTTTATTAGTACTTGTTTTTCCCCTCCAGCTGCCTGCAATATGAGAGCTCTCACAAGCCGCTTTTTGGTTATAGCCAGATGCTAGCCAGCTCCCTCCCGTCCCATGTGGGTGTCTAAAAGTGTTGTGTGTTGGCATCATTCGTAGCATTAAAATCAGCAGTGTAAACACCGTTAGGAGCCAATGGCTGTTTGGTGTTGCATCATCTCTGAATAATTTAGGACCGCAGTGTGCTAGAAGCATATGGGCTACGTAATGCATGCAACGTGCATACATGTGTAGCAATATTGTTGTTTGTGTTCTTTCCTATTTCATGTGCACTCCTTTCCACTAAGAAAGCAATGAGCATTTTTTTACATTTTAAATTAACTGGAAAGCTTTTAAGCCACTTATAAGGAATAATGAGTGTTGATGCTTTTTTCTTTCTCTGTAATTTGACCAATTTGTGCGAGCTAAATGGAAAGGGAGTTTTGTTTGCGTTTTATCTAAATTACATTTTGCAACATATTTTTAGAATTAAGCAGCTCTAAGAGTGTTAGGTATGCCATTATTCATTAATTACTTTTTTATGTCCAAACGATAACAAATGTTTAAGATATATTCAAAGGAACGGATCCAGGCGTGCAAAGTAGACAAACCGAAACTGTAATGCTCTTTTTTATCCACTACGTCTTTCAATTCGCCATTCATCAGTTTGGGAGTAGCACCACAGATGTAACATTTTCGGATCTCGGATTATAGATATATATTTAATTCTGCTATCTTCTACTTCTTTCTTTACCAAAGGAATACCAAGGTCTTTACGGATATTTTCGTTACGCATGTACCATGGTGAACACGTGATTGTTCGAAGCATTTTTGATTGGAACCTTTTTATTATATCAATATTAGTTGCACAGGTCGTACCCCACAATTGAATGCCATACATATATTTTTCTATTGTGCCATGTTTCGCACGAAACATAGCAAAAGGAAAAATTAAGTTGATAGACTTTTGCAAAAGCAAACAGCTGCTAGTCGGAAAAGGGTCTCACCCTTTATAATGTCATATTTAATGTCACTAATAGAAGTTTTTTATCCAGTCGAGTTTTGATTCCACAGAATAACTTCAGCCTCTTCTTAAAATTGTTTATTGCATTCGCGCAGGTGATTTGTGAATGCTGGAACACCATAAGTGTATTTTCGAATATTTGACTAAAACCAAACTCAGCCGCAACTCAACATGCAGATATGTGTGCTTGAGGATCCACTGTAGGTGCTGAAAGCTGCGCAGTAACAATCAAAAGCACAAATTGCAATGTTTAAATATATTCGTAGTAATGAGTTTGTGCTTAGAGAAAGGGAATCACAGCTGCAGAGAATACTGCTTTTAGTTTCTTTTCAGACGTGTCTGCTGACTCCCATAATCGCTGCCCATGCAAAGAGTGTGTTTAGGTTGAGCCGAGCAGAACCGAGTTCGAATGCGCCACCTTGGATGATTATGTGTTGTGGGTGTGGGCGTGAAAGTAGTCTGTAAAAAGGATGGAGCCGTCTGCATAATTTATGCTATGGAGTTTTTTTCATCTGAAACTCACACCTTCTTTGCTGCTTCGCTTATGGTATCACAAGGCTGGCAGACCTTAATGACCCACGAAACGGCTTCTGCATGCCAGCTCTTTTCATGCCTCTTTTGGGCGTATAATGTGTGTTATCACCGACACTCATCGCATTATAATCAGTTATGTAAACACCATTAAGAGTCGACGGCTGGTTTTGGTTGCAGTATGTCTGAATAGCTTTTGTTTCTGCGATATTGCAACACATCCGCTTGAACATATATGTGCAGCCAAACATCTCTGAGTCCTCTCCCCTATTCATAAGCCATTAAAAGAGCTCTGGTGTCTATTAAAGCAAATGATAATTTCTTTTGTTTTAAGTTTTCACATAGACTCATGAAGCTTTTGAAAGACTCATTAGGCACAAGGGGCGGTTTTTTGCATCGAATTTGTGCAGATTGAATTTCAGAGTTCATTAATCCCAGGCTTATATATGTAAGGTTATGAATATTTAATTTTGAGACTTGTACTTTATTTGGATGTCCACACCGTTCAGACTTTAAGTTTGACACTTATTCTAGTTGATCGGTTTTTGGAAACATCAGTGCAACTTACAGTGAGTACCATTAAGTACATGCACAAATAAAAAAAATGACTTTTAATTGAAATAGTTTGTAGGTTCACCGAGGTTGTTGTTGTAGAACCATTTCAGAGTGAAGTAGCTGAGTATAAAATGGGTAATACGCGCTGCAAATAAAATGATGAAACAAACCTCAAGGCTTTCGGCGCACTCCACAGACAGACGGGCAAAGTAATTACTTTTAATAAATGGGATGGCGATATAAAAGCGCTGCTGAACAGCCGTAATTGAATCAGTATTTAATTTTTCCGCACTTTTTTACAAAATATTAAATATAATTTATTTACATCCTCAATTACTTGTCTTGATCTTTTGCTGTGCTTCAGTTGGCTTCATTGCGGTTGGTAGTTACCCAGGTGAAGTTAGAAAATATTACTTGAAATTTTGTGTCAATCAAAGTGAGTTTGGATGATTGAACCATTGCTTGAACAACAAGGCAAGCATCATGAACAAACAGAAACTGAGCTGTCATTACACTTTTCCCAGTGCACTAGGCTCTACTGGTTGCTGATGAATGAATACATTTACGAGTTGCAAGCCAAGATCAGAGGGCTTTTAGAAATTTCTCATAGGCGTCAATTGAAGTTAGGGGCTTGTTACGAATTCGCATAATGGTTAGAATGAACCACCAATTGTTATCATACTCTTGAAACATGCTGCTACAGAATATAATAGTTTTGTTCACCTAAAGGTAGTATGCATAACTTAAACTGAAACGAGTTAGATATAGAGTTTTGTAAATATAAATTATCAGGGTGACAAGAAAAGTTGAATTCCGGCAGACTATCTATCTGTCCGCCCTTAATTTTTGTATGCGTGTTCCTTGGCAAAGAAAACAAAGCCCGAGCGAGTTGGTGTGCGAGACGAAGTGCAAAACAAAATGTATTGCGGAAAGTATATTATGTAAAGTCTCCTTTCTGCCTCATCTTTGCTTTCAGTTTGCTTTTATAATAAGTTAGAGGAAACTTTCCAAAATGAATGTTTTTCGTTGGAATTTTAACTTTTCTTATTTTGCTAAAAAATTGAGTAAATAAGCGACCGCATTGTTGCTTGCTTGAAATTTCGCGCTAAAAACTACCACAAAAACTAGTTGGTGAGAGTTTTTGTTCCCTTAAGTGTTGTTTAAATTTGAATATTTATATCGGCGAGTAGAGTAAGTATGGCTACAGTGGTAAGCCCAAAAGAGCATTTAATTGCATCGCTAGTAGTTTTCAGAAGAGAAAATAATATGCAATAAATTACAAAGTAGAACAAATTGTGATTTGTAGCGCAGAAAATATCTTTCCTTGATGTAGAGTCTCCTCTTAAAATGGAGAAAATCTAAATTACTTGACGCTGAATGTGTTTTAAGAGGACGGTATACAAAAATTAATCTGACTTTTTAACTTTTTTAATTGCAAAATTTCCTGTTAAACCTATTACACTGTTATTACACTGTATACGTTTTTATGCAAATTTTAAGTAAATGAAGTGCAAATTTCACTGTAGGTTCAATATAAGAGGCGAGTTGCGTCGTCAAACGACTCCACCACTGTCAAACTCGTTGACACACAAAAAAAGACAAGTATTTTTTAAATATTTGTATTTGTCTGAAATGTAAGTTGAATCTTCAGATTCAACTACATACATATGTACATATAAAATTGTAATATAAGATATGCCGGGTCGTTGATGCTGAGGAATGTCAAGTCAGCACAACGGCTTCAGGTAAATTTAGCAAGTAAGATTTTTATAAAGGTTTCAGGTAAATTTAGGAAATAAGATTTTTGGAAAAGAATAAAATGATGATTAATAAACTGGACGGCAAGCCGCTCAGTACGGTAAACCGGAGTTTTATTATATCGTAATTGGCGCAGTCGAACGGAACGATTCCATATTCTCTCTCAGCTTCGCTCAGCTAGCAAAGAAAAGCTAAATAAAAGCTAAATAAATTATTATTAAACAAAAGTACCATTATTAAAAGAAAAGTGACAAAGATACAGCTAATCATATAAATCCCAAAGCAGAACAAAATAATACATTTGAGTTGGAAAATTATAGCAAAAGCAAAAACATAATTCAAAAAGTGAAAAAAATTTGTGAAAAGTGCAAAACAAAAATTATTTTGAGAAAAAATAAAGAAAACTGTTGAAAACACTAAAACGGCAACAGCGGAGACAGCAGAAGCAGCTTTAACAAAAAAAAAAAAAAAAAAACAAACAGCAATATAAACAGCAGCAACAGCGGAGACAGCAGCAAGATCTTCAGCAAAAAAAAAAAAAAAAAAAAAAAAAAAACAACAACATCAACAGCAACAACAGCAGCAGCAGCTATAGTGCAGAAAAGTATTACAAGTGATGGAGCTGACCGGAAACGAAGGCGGCGACGAAAACCACGAGAAGGATGGTGAACGAAATTCAAGCTACTGACAGCGGCAAAGGGAAAGTGAAATATTTATGATCAACAGGGAGAAGAGAAGTTTCTAACAGCAACAACATTAACAAAAAGCAACAACAACAACATTAACAAAAGCAAGAGCAGCACCAACAGCAAGGTAAAATACTATTCAACTAATAATTTAGTAATTTAAGTAGTAGTTTTATTTGAAGCCAATACTTTCTTTGTAAAATATTTTAATCAATTCAAAAACAATACCATTAGAAAAAGAAACGAACAAACGAGAAAAGAAAAACAAAAAGCAGCAGTAGATACAGAACTTAATTTGTTAAAATTCCTTTAAAATATAAAATTGCGTACTTAGATTATGTGTGTAAAGTTATAGCACTATATATATGAAATATAAAAGCTACTTTTAAGGGAAATTATGGATTTTTTGTTTGAACCTCTACCTGAAACAAATTTTCAAATGAATACGGAAGAGTTACGTTTATGGCAACGAAATGCCATATTCGAGTGTGAATGTGATAATTTCATTAATAGACGGATAGAAGCTGGTCGAACACACCTATTGCTTTTCGAACGAGAGGGTTAAGTGCAATTCGAAATCCTTAATGCTAATGGAAATAATCGCTATTTAAGTGAGCGAAGGTGGCAAAAGTGCTGACATCAATAAAAATTAATAAAATATTGTATGTATCTTAAATATTTATGAAATTTTTAATAAGACATCTCAATTGAAACAAAATTCTTTGGAATTGTATCTATGTAGCTCGAAATTTGTAGAACTTTACGGTAATTTTTAATAAACCATATGATTTGTTAATAGGAAATGATTCCTTTTTTTTTAAAAAAGCGTTAATTGATATCGAAAAAATGACAATAATTTTGAAAAATGGTGTGAATCTTCCATTCTATATGAAAACTATGCAAGAGCAAGTTTATTCATTAGATATAAGTGAAGTAAAGAACATCAACCTTGATCATTTAAAATCAAATGAGAAAAAGGAAATCGAAAAATTATTAAAGCAATAAAAAAATGACAATAATTTTGAAAAATGGTGTGAATCTTCCATTCTATATGAAAACTATGCAAGAGCAAGTTTATTCATTAGATATATGTAAGTGAAGTAAAGAACATCAACCTTGATCATTTAAAATCAAATGAGAAAAAGGAAATCGAAAAAATTATTAAAGCATTTCAATAAACTTATCTAATTAGAAAAAGTCACAGTAGATATAGCTCACCTATTCTAATAATACAGAAAAAGATAGATAATTCAGGAATACAAAAATGCAGGCTAGTGGTTGATTATAGGAGGTTAAACCAATTGACTGTAGGCGATAAGTATCCTCTACCGAATACTGAAGGAATCTTAGATAAATTGGGCAAAGCACAGTACTTTAGCACCATAGATCTAGCAAAAGGTTACCATCAGATTTTAATGGCAGAAAGGGACATCCAGAAAACAGCTTTTGTCACTCCGGCAGGACTATATGAATACGTCCGAATGCCTTTCGGGTTGAAAAATGCCCCAGCTACTTTTCAGAGATTTATGAATGACATATTGAGGGAATATATAAATAAAATATGTGTCGTATATTTAGATGACATATTAATTTTTTCAACTTCATTAGAAGAGCACATAAACTCATTAAAAAAAATTTTTTGAAACTACAAGAGAATAAATTAAAAATACAGGCAGATAAATGCAGTTTTCTTCAAAGAGAAACTACATTCCTAGGACACATTTTAACAAAAGAAGGCATCAAGCCTAATACTGATAAAATTATAGCAATTCAAAAGCTACCAATACCAAAAACTGAGAAACAGTTAAAAGGATTTTTAGGAGCAACAGGATATTATCGAAAATTCATAAAAGATTATTCTAAAATAGCTTACCCCATGATAAAATATTTGAAAAAGGGCAATAAAATAAACTCTAAAGATCCACAATATATTGAAAGCTTTGAAAATTTAAAAGCACTCATTTCATCTCACCCAACTCTCAAATTCCCAGAGTACGACAAAGAATTCAGTATCACAACTGATGCTAGTGACTATGCTATTGGAGCAGTGCTTTCACAGCAAGGCCAACCAGTATGCTATATTTCAAGAACTCTAAACAATCATGAGCAAAAATATTCAACGACAGACAAAGAATTTTTAGCGGTAATTTTCTCTATTACATATTTTCGACCATATATATATGGCAATAAATTTAAAATAATAACCGATCACTGTCCGATCAAATATCTTGTTAATAAATATAAAGGAAAAGAATTTTCTCAACGCCATCAGAGATGGTTATTGAAATTGCAAGAATACAACTTTGAAATAGAATATTTAAATGGAAAAAATAATGTTGTAGCTGATTTCTTGAGTCGAATTGAAAACTCACCAAAAATAAAAGAAGGTAACGACAATGAATCAAACTTAGAATTGTCGGAAACAATTCATTCAGCAGATGAAGAACTGTTGGAACACTTTCCAATTAAAGAAGAAATTGTTAATAAATATAAAATTCAAATTATATTAACATATAGACACAAACAGCAAATGCAAAGACTCCATGGAAGAAAAATAATTGAAATAAACCCAATGGATGAAAAAGAAGAGAACAAGGAAACATTAAAAAAATATATAAAAGGAAACGGAATTGTAGGAATATTTTCAGAAGTATCTGAAGCAGATTACCATAAAATACAAAAACTACTTATTGAAATGTTTGCTCAAGATAGAAGTTTAAAATTTATAAAATGCACAAAAAGAGCATCAGAAATAGAAGAAGAAGAAGAACTACATAAGCAAATATCACTATACCATACAAAAGAATCTATGCATAGTGGCATAAATGAAACCTATAATACATTAAAAGATAAAATATATTTTCCAAAATTCAAAGAAGAAATACAATTGATAATAAATAATTGCCAAAAATGCCAACAAATCAAATACGATAGGAAACCCATTAAACCTAAATTTCACCTAACTGAAACTCCAACCAATAAAAATGAGATACTTCATGTAGATATATTTCATTTCAATAAGCAATCATTTGTAACAGTAATTGACAAATTAACAAAATTCGCAGCAGCTTACAGAATAACAGACAGAAACTGGAGAGCTAAAAAGACAATAATTATGGAACATTTTGCGAAATTCGGTAAACCTAAAAAAATTATTATGGATAATGAGTTTAGAGCAGAACAATTAATACAATATTTAAATGCCGAAAATGTAGAAGTCCATCACACAAAACCAAATAGCCATACAGGAAATGCAGACATTGAGAGACTGCACTCAACCTTGTTGGAAAAACTAACAGGAATTGAGGACTCTAGTCTTTCAACAGAAATGAGGATACAAATTGTTATATGCAACTATAACGATAGGTACCACTCAACTATCAAATGTTCTCCAAGGGACGCCAAAGAAAACATTTGTCCATCCATATTACAAGATAGAATAAATACAGTAAAACAGAAAACAATAGCCAAATTAAATCAAAACAGAGAAGAATATATAGAAAACAGACAAACAGGACCAATTAAAAACTACAAAAGAGTACGGCATAAGGATCAACCATATTTCAGAATATTTCCCTTACAAAACGTCCATCCGGCAAATATAAAAAGACCAATGAAATTAGCAAACATAGAAAATCCAAATGAGGATGATGACGATTCATTCAGTCTAAGGGCATTTAATGGAGATAATAACATTTAATTTTTTTTTCTACATATATATACATGATTTTTTTTACCCCAGTGGGTAAGGGGTCTTTCTAGAATATACCCATGGTAAGAGATGCCTGTCGTAAGAGGCGACTAAAATCCAATTTAAGTTTTTTTAAATCAAAACCTAAAACGGTTATACATTTTTACTTTTACAGATGACGATAATAATTATTTTTTTAACAATAATCATATCATTGGTGACAGCACTTTTGCAAATTACACCAATAATAGAAGATGCGGGGTATACAATACAATTATACAAACAGCGGACATAGAAATAGTTAACGAAATAAGTACAGTTATACATACTATAAATCCGAACAAGATAGCAGACATAGTTGATCAGGTTAAAGAAAATATTGAAAAACTAAATATTGAAAATAAAGAAATTTTGTTTGATGAAATAAAAAATATAAAAGCAAAAATCACATCAATAACACCGAATATCAAAAAGAGAAATAAAAGAGGCTTGATAAATATAGGAGGAATAGCATATAAATGGATGTTTGGAGTCATGGATGATGATGACAGACAAGACATTTTGAACCATTTAAAAATTATTGAAGAAAATGGCCATAATGCCATTGTAAATTTAAATAAACAAATAGTAATTAATGAACATTTAAATAGATCACTAAACTTATTAAAAGGAACTATAGAATCAGATAGGAAACAAATAATAGAAACTTTAAATATAATAAACAAAGAGGAAAATAGAATTGGAAAATTTTGTATAATGATGAAATGAATAAACTAAAATTATTGAAAAAGAAAAAATTCGTTATAAAAATTGGCGAAAACTATTTTGATTATGTAGAAAAATAAAGCATTTAAAAAATCTAAAATTGAGTAAAAGCTGCATATTTTCAAATGCTTGCGAATTTAAATATAATAACAAAACATCAATACAAGAAATAAGCGATGACACAATATTAATAAGAAATGCAAAAAATGATGTAATAAAACAAAACTGCGATGACAGAAAAATTGTATTAAAAAAATATAATATACTATATAATCAAATTTGTAAATTGTAAAATGGAAATTTTAAAACAAGAATTTAAAAATAATAAAACAGAATATATTCATACAATTATATACCCTGCCGAAAAATTAAACCAAAGTTACACACCAAAATTAACATTCAATGATATTGCAATAAAAAATATAGAAAACATAAAAGAAATTGCAGAATTAAAATACCATAAAAATGTATCATATGGTATTAATATATCATTGATAATCATTGTAATGGTAGTAGTAGGTTCAAACAGTAACGCTGGGGGAGTTGCGTCGTCAAACGACTCCACCACTGTCAAACTCGTTGACACACAAAAAAAGACAAGTATTTTTTAAATATTTGTATTTGTCTGAAATGTAAGTTGAATCTTCAGATTCAACTACATACATATGTACATATAAAATTGTAATATAAGATATGCCGGGTCGTTGATGCTGAGGAATGTCAAGTCAGCACAACGGCTTCAGGTAAATTTAGCAAGTAAGCTTTTTATCAAGGTTTCAGGTAAATTTAGGAAATAAGATTTTTAGTAAAGAATAAAATGATGATTAATAAACTGGACGGCAAGCCGCTCAGTACGGTAAACCGGAGTTTTATTATATCGTAATTCGCGCGAATATGCTGGAACAAATCACTGAACGAAGGCGGTCAGTCATCGTAGCACACCTCAACACCTTCGCCGACTGATTTTGCGGTGAAAACAAAAATTGTGCAATGCTACGATAAAAATATATTTTGAGTTCTTTGAAAATGAAAAATGAGTGAAAGGTAAATAGTACAGGTCGCGTACCTAGGAGTGGGAACCCAGCTGCTGGAAACAGTTCGATGCCCATGTGGAAGTCGCATAAGTTCAAGTAGTTTAAGCTAATTTCAATGTGATAAATGTGGGAAACGTTATGTGAAACCATCTCCTTACGAGTATAAATGGAAACTGCGTCTACCATTGACAAGTCCAACACTGTTAAGCTTTACAGATTTAATATTCTTGGATTTTTAGTACACACTTTTTACTAATTTACAAGGGAACTTATTATAAATAATTAATTCGCTAAGCCTTCGGTGTTGACATCTTTAGAATATAATTCTGAGCTTCTTTCAAATGTTCAAAAGTCCGCTGCTGCACCATTAAATGCCGAAGCTCATAATAAATGCAAAAGAGTTTTCAAACCCTTGCCGCGTTGGCACAATAAACAGATTACAAAAAAAGTTCAGCAAAAGGTTTACAAGGTTATCTTAGCAAACTTCGTAATGCCAAGCGCTTCATGTACCAACTTCGCTGTCTCACTGGGCATAGTTCATGCGACGATCTTTCGTGCACACTCATATATATTTTCCAACTTTCAGAAAGTAATTTTAACCTTATCTACAAGCACACATACACACTAAGCGACTTTGCCTCCTGCGAGAAATCTTGGAATAACTAAAAAGTCACTTTTAATAGAATTTATGTATGTAATTTAGCGCCAATCGAAGATAGTGGAAGTGACAGAAACACTGAGCGCTTTCGGGTGTGAATGAGTTCTTGGCTTGTTAATTCATGAATAAAAGTTGTTTTTTGCCATTAGCCAGTTTATTCTAACGCTGCATTTCAATGTTTTATTACACTAGTGAAACAAGTTGCAAGTACTGAGCGTATCTTTCTGTGCGTCTGATCTTCCTTCAATGATTAGTTTAAGACTCGTGAGCGGCAGTGATTGCCAATTCTTGCCACAAAGGGTTTAAAAAACGCTCGAGCGCTGGCTGTAGCAGTGAAGCCCTTAGTTTATAGAAAATGGAACAGAAAACAAGGAAAATAAGAATTTTGTTTGAATAATCAAGGTGTAGGAACGCGTTTCAACAATTCTATGAGTGCGTAAGCATCTTCTGCGCCCAACTTTAGGAAACAATAAAGTATATGCAAATGTAAGCGCGGAAGTATTTTAAGTTTGTGCGCATTGTTCCAATGAATTATTGCACGTCGATTGTTGTATGCAAATTGCATTTGCCCTATGAAACTCACATTTTCGCGCTTATGTAGATACATCACGTTCAAACATGCACCACTTTTGTAGTTGGTTATGCAATTTGTGCTGCGCATACGCCACGTCAGCCAAACTTACATCAACAACAACATGCTCTGCAATATACAGAACGGCATTTTGCTTAAGTGCAGGTATTTTGCCATAACTCACTTAGTTCGTAAGTAGAGTATCTTGCAGCTTGCTCACGCGAACTCAGTGCTTCAAATCATTTCCACAGTACATTTCAAACATATTTGGGTCCATACATACATATGTACTATATATGCTGTACTATAAATGAAGTGTGTTATAATGTAGAATACAATATTAACACACAAATTACCGAGCACTTCATTTCCTGGTGAATGAATAGGTTGACGTCATTTAGCTAAGCACAAGCAGCCTTCTGAAGATGCGAATATTTTCGAAAAAATAACTGTTCGACTATAGGTTAGAGTAAAGCTTCGTGCTCACTTAAATGCTATAGACTTTGTTAATTCAAATCCACGTGCATATTCTATGTTTATTATTGTGGAATGATACAGCTATAAGTGATATTAGGTTGCGAGTTTATGGTTTTGTTTAGCTAACTAAAGGCGACTTTGCTTAATCCCGGGAAGTGAAAGCGATATAATATTTCGTCGACAATGGCATAAGAAAGTAAATGCGTGCAACAATTCCATTAATAATACTTAGCTTTACAAAACCAGAATAGGAGCTCAGCAGAATTGCAACTTCCTTATTTGGTATTTCATTTCATTTCAATAAGCATTATGTTTAGCATATGAGTTATTAAATTTATTCGAAAAGAGATTATGCTTGAAAGGAAACAAAATGTTAATAACACTATCTTAAACATTCTTTTGTCAAAATAAAAGTTTTAGTGTATAAAATCTAATGTTTGTTTATTGCTCTACTCTCACTAATTCTCCTAATAAGCAATATTGCACTAAATACGACTGAAACTCTATCGTTTTGTGATTTTCTCTTACAAGAAAAAGTTTGGCAAACTGAATTTCAACATCAGTTACGAGAACGTGACGTAAGAAAATGGACGGATTCTTCTTTGCATTTGCAATAAAAATGTGAAGAACGTGGCATTAAATTCAATTTGGGAATCACTGCCGTCTTTCTGCAGTCCAACTGCTTAGTATAAGTGACCTAATGCTGGAGAAACAGAGTGGAAAATAAAAAGTGAATTCCAGCAGTGAAAGTGACAAAGAGGAGACTATCAGGAACAAGAGGATGCGAAAACCATAAAACGATTCAAAGTCACCAGCAGATTCAAACACACATACTTATGTGATTGCGTGCCCTCAAGGGACTCTTGGAGGTGGAATAAAAATGTTCGAAATTCAATTGAAGTAATGTTAATATCCAAAGAGATGCGGGGATTTGTCATGTTTCATGAGCGGGTTTAATTTTTATCGAAAAAGGATGCGTTGGAATTTGCAAAGATTCGTCTGCGAGTATGAACACATTACTCGTATTCCCATCGCATAGATTACGTGTTGAAATGTTATCAAAATTCTGTTTAGCATCTGAAACATTCAATACTATTAACTGGGCTTACAAAAACACAAATTTCAAATCATACTCCAGTCACCGCTGAAAGTCTAAAAGACAGGCATCGGGGAATCCACTCAACATAATCGTGATATATACCATATAATCCTTCTGACTTCAACTTGGCATTGACGGTTTGTCCAGAAGGACAAAAAAGACAATGAGCATTGCTTTCACTTTGGATTTACTCATTCTTCCAGTCTTCATCAGCGATCGCTTTCTGGCCCTCCAAACAGGCCTTGTGCCACCGAAACAGATCACTTCTTGCTAAAGTAACATCTGGGTAAGCCTGCTTGATCATATCAACCGTCCCTGTCGCAGATTTACAGAGTTTCACACAGAAATTAATCGCGTACCTCTGCTTTAGCAAACGCTGCATTTTCGACTTGCACCACTCACAGAAACATGTCGCGCGAAAATGTTTGTCCTAACTCTCCAGGTGCTCGGAGACAAGTGACCAGCCGCTCGTTTGTTAGCTAGGAACGCCCTCTACCGAATCCAGTCGATGCGCGCAAGGTGCGAAATACAGTTGGGGTGAAAGAAAATCAGTTCTATTACTTTCCGGACAAACCCTGTATACCATATTTAACTCTTACACTGACCGACATAGTCGACCAAGTCAGCCGGAAGTTTTGAAAATCTTTAAATCAGGTATATGGTGGCTCAGGGAAGTATTGACCCAATTATAGCCATTTCTAATACACAGAGTTACCATTGTCAAGAAAATATTATCTCTGAATTTAAATTGTATGTCCCATACATTGACCGATATCTTCGGTATAGGTCCACAGATTTAGTACCTAAAATGAACCGTTAGGTTAACACAACTATTATACTCAGTAACAACATGTTGCGAGAGTATAATAAATGTCATTAAATTTTGACTCACTGCTATAAGATTTTGGAACCGTACATAGTAGCAGTTATTATAAATAGAGTGAGGATGAAAAATTAAATTAATTCAAGTCGCCAGATCACTTAAATATGTGCCACCATTGTGCTGCATCTAGTCACATATTTTCTGACTAGAGGTTTATATTTTCAATGTCCAAAAATATGGAGGGGGAGTTAGCGAAATTTGCGGCGGTAGACCACCAAGTTCGAAATATCTGAAAACATATCATATTTCAAACAGTTTCCGCCTTAACGTTTGGTCTTATTGCCTTCCTTGTTACACATTATTCGATGGCTCTTGCAGTTTCACTTAAGCTCTGCCATTTATTAATCGGCTACGAGGTGTAATATCGCTAAAGGTTCCGCAGTCAGAATCTACAAAAAGCGAAAGCCATCTCGTTTATCACAAAAGACCATCCCACAATCAAATTGTGTGCCATTATCTTGGCAGTAATCGCCTCAGAGTGTCCAAAAGAGAAATACCAACCACTCAACAGAAGCGGACAGGTCGACGATCCGCCACTTAAGCTGCAAAGGAAATAGCTTTCGATTGCGAACGGAAACGGAAATTGTTTTCCTGTTTCGCTTCTGTTGCTGATGTTGCTTTGGTTTTCATAGCTTTTAACAATGAGTTAATTCCTGACCGTATAGCGCTTAACCCCCATCAAGCACTTGAGCTCAATACTTTTTCAAATACCCATCTTTCGCCTTCGTTGTCCGATTCATCTCCCCAGCCGATAGTTTTGAGACATCCAATGTATATAGTTGAAGGCTGAGAACTTTATTGCAGTTTTTATTGTACTAAAATTTAGTATTTGTAATAATAATTCAGTTTACAATATATTGTCAGGAGATTTAAATTAATACTTCAAATTGAATATAGGTTGACCAGTTGCTTGACTTCCAATGTAAATAAGAAATCCACAACACAAGTATATACAATTATTAACAAGCGTCAAAACGGACGGCAAATGTAATACAGCAATATTAAGGTAAATTTCAAAATGAAAGATTTCAAATTCCAAAAACAAAAAACTTCGTGATTTGGAATTTTCAAAAATCCTTCGAAAAGTTGATGGTATCAATTGAGGATTACTCTTTTCTATTACCAAGTGCAAGACTGCCTGTTTTATGCAGTTAACAGCAGATGACTCCGCTATAATTGTACAATTTTCAAAACTTTAAAGAGTTCACATTACCGGAATTATATCGCTATTTTCTAGCAAAGCGAGTGGATTATTAAATCTCTAATGTTAAGTACACAAATTCCTAGCAAAATTTCCTCAGAGCCAGGTCTTCTCTTCACAAGCGACTGGTTGTGTGCGGGCAAGTGGGCCATGCATTATTCATCATGCCACATTGTGCTCCTTGCAACAGCATTCATTCCTTCAGACAGAGCTCTTCAATATTGCAACCATTCCTCCTACTCCGTTCACTGCATTTTACTCGACTACACTGACAGACCAACAGCTGGCGCTGCTGCCACCCGGAGGATGTGAAGCAGAGTGCAAAGTGTCACATGTGTCAGTTGTTATTTGTTGTTGGTGCATTCTCTCTTCTGGTGCACTCGAGTGTCCTTAAACATATTATCACCGGCACTTAGGGAATTATAATAAGTAAAGTAAACACCATTAGTATTTCAAAGGAGTCTTTTGTACAAAAACTCTGCATAATTTAAATTTGACGGCTGGTAAGTGGAACGTAATTGGAGTGTAAGAGAAAGAGAAGAGTAGGAAGGAGGGAAAATTTGTGTATGGACGCTGGTAATGATGTTCAAATGGAACGAGATTTATTTTGGAAAACTGTAAGCGTGAACACATATGTACATATATACTTACATACAAACAGGTATGTCTTCCCACCTTTTCAAAAATTTTAGGATACTAAAGGTAAACTGTTTATATTGAACTATGTAGAAATAAAATTTTGATAGTTTTTGGAAAAACTGTGAAGAAAGAACTTCAGTAAACAGTGAATTTATCAATATTTCTTAGCCGTTTGTTAGCGAACTGGATAATTGTAAGTACTGAGGATGCATTTAGATATATTGCAGACACTTTTACTAATAGCTGCTGCTTTAAAAAGTGAGACCGTGAATATTGGAAGTCTTTCTGCTCCAGATCTATAAAATGGTCTTTAAGAGCCAGCAACCGTGAAAGAGCAGTTGAGATTTTTAAATCAAGGTGCCAGAGTCGGTGGCGTGCTATACGGCAAACTTGAAATGTTAATGCTATCGCTAAAGGCGCTGTTGATGCTGCTTGTTGTGTTGATATAGTGAAGAAAGAATACTGATTGCAAAGTGTCTCTTGCAAAAAATTCAAAAAGCATTTTGCTGGAGCAAAAATTTTATCCTTTAATTTATTGAGAAATTTTAGTAGTATACAACAGTGGGGCCGACTAATAATTAAAATTAGAAAAGGAAATATTTTCAATATTTCTACTTAATATTCCTTTGATGGTTTTTTGTTTCAGTCTGTCGAGGCTCTACTGGATTTCAAGGCTACCATTGTGACTCATTCTTGAATTATAGAAAGACCTCACAAATAAACTTTTATGAATGTCTGACCAGACGAACGATACATATGAAGAAATATGAGCTGAAACATCAACAAGTTTCATATTGACTTTAAGCCTTTCACTAAAGCAATTACAAATATATCTGACCCACACACGCTTTGCTCCACAATTGTAAAGTTTTTACACAC
Source organism: Bactrocera neohumeralis (assembly GCF_024586455.1). Lineage (NCBI taxonomy): Eukaryota > Metazoa > Arthropoda > Insecta > Diptera > Tephritidae > Bactrocera > Bactrocera neohumeralis. The sequence goes on along the minus strand of NC_065922.1, from coordinate 2,455,178 downwards.
ATAAGTTCATATAGGGAAAGTTTTGCAGCCGCATTTCTATTTGCCGAGGCGTTTAGTTGAATCTGAGTGGTTGAATGTTTCTGCTAATTCTACAGTTATCACGCTAGCCTTCTCCCTATAAAGGCTGATTAGGCAGTGCACCTAATACCGCTACCGTTTTCACTTCACATATAGCCATTGGCTTTAATAATTTCAGCTCCTACACAGTTGCATCGGCCGCCCCAGTCAGTTATCCTCTGCATCCCAAGTTTATGGTACATTTTTGGCAATCAGTGTACGCCTCCTAACTCATGGAATTCTTGTGGTGTTATTGATTTAATCAGTTGCACATTACACTGTCTTCAAATGCTGCTGGGCAAGAGAGCCTCGATGTACGGGCACCAACCTAAAAACATAAGGCCGTCATTCCAAAGATAGTATATACTGTATATACATAAGATCAAAATAAGAGCTTTAAAAGTGTAAATGAATATCAACGAACAAATGCTTTCAGTCAATAATATAAAGTGAATTAAAAAGATCACCGTGCTAACTGAACGTGGAGCTTGTAGTGGAATAATCTACAATTTTTATTGTTGTTTTCTGACTTACTAAACAACATTACAGTCGAAGCAGATAACAACAATAGCAGCAAGAAAATATATAATAAGGCATGCACACAACAGAAACAAATTACGCTTAAAGGCAAGACATCAAAACCCGTCACTTCCAGTAAAAGCTGAAGTCAAGTCGTAAGTCGATGCCGAAGGGATGCTGAGTGGTGGAATGACAGCTGATAAGGTGTATTAGTTTAAAACCGGATTGAATTATACCATATATAAAATAATAATAATGCTCGTTTCGACAATATAGAGGAAGAAGAAAATAGGTAGATGCATAGTTGTATCAGTAGAATAATTGTTTTCCGCTACAAAAAAACATTTTTGTTTATTTTAATTCTGTTTTTCTGGAATGCTTCTTAGTCCGAGGCGAATTCCTTTAACAAACTTAAAGTACCACAATAGTGTCAAAAATAAGAAGACAACAGTGACTAACCCAAGGTGTTCTCTTGTCAATTCTATTCTCTTGTAATTCTCCAATTATTTTCCCGTCTGGTGTTACTTTCAATTACTTTCAAAGACGCACAACTAACTAAATGCTCATCCGTCTCATTGATTTATACATCCAGTCGACTATTTACGATCTTTCATCTTACATCTTAAAATTATCACCATGTTTTCTTCGCCTTTGTAATTTCTGTTACTTGTACACGTAAGATAAACCAATGTTTAATTAAACTTTTAAATATTGTTGGTGAAGTGATAAAATGAAAGAGAACTCGGGATGTTATTTATATTCAGGAAAATTCGATGCTTCTACCCTTTTTCGCACTAACGGGATGGAATAAATAAATAATGGAAAACTCTTTTTTCTACAGAGAAGGATTTAATAATTGCAAGGGTAATAAAGACTTCCATCATATCCGTAAATTGTATAAGTAAAGGAGGCATATCATGAGATGCCTTTTTCTAACACTCAAATACTTCGAGTCATGTTACCAGACTCCTATCCACAATTTCAATATGTGCGAATAGATTCTGCTAGTGACCTTTCTTCATATTTATTGTTTGTGTGATTAACATAATAGATTTCTATTCTTTATCCTGTCTGACCGAGCTCCTTTGAGTGTAATTTGTTTGCAAATATTTGCAAATTTGGTCACATCATTACGTTGTTGCTGTTTGCTGTTTCGGTTGTCTTCGTTGATTTTGGTCATACTAATTTGTCATTTGAATGATGGTCATACACTTCCATAATTCATAGCTAGATGTCGGTTGTATGCTGAGTTTTGGTTTTGATGGAAACACACATTTGCTCTGACATTTAATCGATTTTGCATATGTATGTAGCATATAATTTGCCAGCTTTCTGATTGACTTTTGATTTCATAGCAAGTACGCGGCCTTTACAGAAAAACAAATGTGTATTTGTATATGTAACAAAATTTGCTGAATTATGTTCGAATTTAATTTTCAAAACAATTGTTAATATTTCTGTTATAATAATTAAAAAAATATGAAATCGCAGGATTTGCAAGCCTTAACAAAATCTGTTTGTTTGTTTCTGCTAATTCATATTTTTATTGCTCCGTAAAAATGGTAAAATAGAATGTGAGTATGATATCACAGTCAAGCAATATGTATAAAAACACTATACACAAATATCTTATCACCATCCAGGTGCTTTACACATATGTATATAGCTCATATAACTTTCTTTCTACTCCGGATCTCCAAGCAAATCCACAATCCATAAATCCTTCTTTATCGTGCTTGCAATGCAAATTACTTGTTGTCACTGTTAACGCGAGTTTTCGATATATTTACGCAAGGCACGAACAATGCATCGCTTTATGGGGCTTATCAGAATGGAAATGCAAATGTGCAGCAATGTGAATTCGGTTAAAAAAACACGGCTGAACGGGTAGTTTACGAGATAATAATTTTACAATTTTATCGTGCTTTAAATTTCAACCTTCAATAACTTTAAGAAAAAAAGGAATTCTGACGAAATATTTACTATATATCTCGGAATATGCTCTGGTCCCCCTCCTAATGAACTGCTAATTTTCAAAATCGGAGAGTTTGCGAAATTTCCATGGATCAGTTGACATGGTTTGACCGATATGTGTATTAGAGTGATTCAAAAAAGAATTTTTTTTTTTCGTTTCGTACTTGGAAAAATAGGTTCTTAGACACCTCTAAGAAAGCTTCTGCAAACATGAGTTTTTAATTGTAACGGGAAGGTCCTCCTACATACAGTTTTCTATTTTTTCTTATTATCAGATTGAACAATTTATATCTCGCTTCCAAAGTACTTGAAAAAATATCTTGTTCCTTGGATTTTGTAGGAAATTGAATGCTCTACAAAAAAGTTCTATTATGATTTTTTCGTAAACCCAAAGGTTTAAAAGATATTAACAGTTAAAATTTGATTATTTTTGGGAAAGTTTTTTATTTCTTATGAATTTTATAACTCAATGAAAATGATAATAAGATAATAAGAAAAAATAGAAAACTGTATGTAGGAGGACCTTCCCGTTGCAATTAAAAACTCATGTTTGGAGAGGCTTTCTTAGAGGTGTCTAGGAACCTATTTTTACGAGTACGAAACGAAAAAAAAAATTTTTTTTTTTCAATCACTCTAATGTGTATGTATGTACATATATATGTATATAAACGAGAAAAAAATATATAAATATAAATGGAAGAAAATTACTCAAATAAAAGAAATTTAATTTGTCGCATGTGGTATTAACAGTTATTTGCGGATTGGTTATGCCCGGAGCTCCGCATGAAGTTGAACAACTGCGCTTTGCCACAATGTGGTGCATTCAAAATTAAAACAAAGCGAATGGCGATTAACGCAACAATCATGTAAATAATCATTAATTTATATTTATATGTGTATACTTGTGTATATGTGAAGACGCATGTGTGTATGAATTGGATATCTGTGGATATGTTTGCATAAAGGATTTTGTTCTGCTTCATTTTTATTCAATGTGGCATGCCTAATTGAGCCTGTAATATGCCGATAATCACCAGTAAATGACATTCATTACCAGCGAAAACACTGAGAACATATTTATACATATGTAAAAGAACAAAGCAGTGCATAAATCTGGGGGAAAAAGTTGAAATCATATGGTTGTCCGAGTGGAAAAACCTTTCAAAAAATGCAAAAGTGCCACACAATAACGTACTAAAATTCTTTATTTATTTGTTTATAACGAAAACCCTAGGCTAACGAGACTATAGAAGATATTGTTTTCGGATCACTAAAGTCTATTCACTAACTCATTGTCTGTAAACAGTTTTAATACAACATATGGTAGTATCTTCAAAAAACTAGATTTCAATGGTGGACTTGAATTGCGGAGCCATTACATACATTCTGATGCGAAATTAAATATTCCCTGCAAAAAATTCTCTGGAAATATATATTAATAGAACATATATCATTCTCATGTTTCATATATAATGTTATTCGCAGGCTATTCAACTTACGTATCTTAAAATCCAAAATCCAAAATATGTCGTTTTACCCTTAAAAGGAACTAAGTGCTATACCAGCGACTGTTAATCTATTAATTGGGTTAACGCACGGACACTTAGTAACGAGAAGCATTAACATTTTTTGCTTCCCCGACCTTCTCATATGCGACGCTGTCTTAAGCTCACATAACAACAGATTTGAATATAGCCATTCTTTAGAGACTTTAAATAATTTCTTTCAATTTTGTATAAATATGGTATAAATATATTTTTCTTGTATTGTCAACGTGGGAAATTTTCTCCAATATCCATATTTATTATCTAAATACTGTGGTATACATACATACATCAGAGTCCATATTTAATCAGTTTAGTATACACGATAATATTTTAACACATGTAGGTTGTGAAGGCTAGGAATTTATTTCGACATTGTTTCACTTTTCCTTAGCAGTTAGGCTTTCTGGGGAATATTATTTTAAGCCAGCCAACCTGACGAGGGTAGTTTATAGATTGATAGCTTAATCTTAGTATATATAAAAATGAAAGTCCAATTTTGCTCATACACAGACATTCAGAACACATTTTCAAACACATACACAGAAGCACATGACGTAAGGACGGCAAGAACATGCTTCAGCTGGTAAACCTAAAATTGTGTGACCTCAAAGTCGCAACGTGAACACATCAACCACATTGATAGTGTTAGGCAATACGTCAGTTGTTATCAAAATCTCATATTAGAAAATCCCTTTCCCGAAGAACATAATTGTCTCGTCGTAACCAACTAAGCAAGTCAGGCAACCAGCCATTTAATTTGCTCTACGCGTTCAACTAGAAAAAGGTCATACCACCAAATTGACTTACATTAGTTTTAGAAAATACTCATCAATCATAACATATAATCAAAACCTGCAAGCCATACGATACTTAAAAAGTTTCAGCTTAAACAAACCAATACTCATTGATTCTGCCAACTTTGAAAGGCTAAAATTAATAAATTCCTATAAGCTACATACAAATTTCACTTACATCACACCATCCAATTAAACAACAATACTAATTTCTACCACCTCAAGTTCTTCAAAGCCAAATCTAGCTATTTCAAAGCTACTAAATAGATTCGTTAGTTGAAATAATCGTTATTTAATCTGCTAATCCTGGCATGTACACCAAAGCCTTTCCCATCAGTAACTTTTGGTCAGACATTAAATTGAAAAGTTTTTGCTAGCGCCAGGCGAAAATGTAGCAATAACATTTTAATGCAATTAAACTTTTTTGTGAAAAGCAAAAGACCTTTTCTAGTGGCAGCAAAGCAACAAAAGAACAGAACAAAATTCTGCATTGATTTTTGTTATAAGCCCACACACGTACGTCCGAGCTTGCATTGAATTGAAAAGGTGCAGATGCCAGCGATAAGCTCACGTGCCACATACGATTACCAGCATCCACAGCAATGCAGCAACAAATATTATACTTGCTCCATGGTTGTTGCAAATCCATCTACAAACGAAAGTGTAAGAATAGTTACAAAAAACGAGTTAAATGTGCTGACAGTGCCACAGATAATAGTAGCGGGATCAGGTGGCGACAGCTTGCAACTACTTGAGTTCACTCGAACATGCTACATGCCACCTGTGTGAACACACTCTCAGGTATATAATGTGTACACGATGTTGCAGCCAAATAATTGCTCAGCTAAGCTACGGTATTTGTTGTTAGTCGCTGATGTTGCTAAGCCAGCACTCTGATACTCAAGCTGTTTCTATGAACTTTCCCTTTATTTTGTCCTTTACTTGCATTCTTCAACTAATATTGTTGCTGTTGTTGCACTTTTATCATCATATTATCGTACATCGCCAGCAAGTGGTTGTCTGCTATTTTTTGTCCCAAAGTCAGCAATTGCTAACAATGTAAAATATATATAAATACAAACCGGCAAAGGGTGCTGGTGTTCAATTCCTCAGGTGTCGGAGGACGGGTGTTTCTTTCTATTTTTGTAATAGTGCTGCTGGTGTTTGTTTTGTTATTGTGACTAAGTGGGCTACTTTGCTTTACCGTGTTTGAGCACAGGTGTATTGGCCCCATTTTAATTGATTTATTGATTTTTATTCTAGCAACACTGATAACGTAAAGATGATGGTTTGGAATTTAATAAAGATGAATTGATTGTTATGTGATGATATATTGTAAATTTTGTAAACATAGAATATGCCTTGGCTAGAGCTTTATATAACAGCAGAAGTACTTTACGGATAATCCGTTTGAGAAAATATTCGTAAAATACATAACGAAGATTCAACATACTCCTTTATACATTCATAAGTAAAACTAATTCTGCAATGATCGTATGCATAAATACTTCATTTTGTAAGAGAACCAAGGCAACAAGAAGAATTTCATCTTTAGCTACAAAAAATCACTTGGCTTATGGTTTTGCAGCAACTTTTAATCTTTGCTGTGACTCTGACTTGGCTGCAAGGGTTGTGGCACAAAGAACGCTTGTAAAAAAATTGGCAACTAATGCAAGACAATGCAACAACTACAATAACTAAAATATTGCAACAAATATCCCCACACTCTTCCACGTAAAGCCCCTGCTGAGTGTGAGTAATAGTTGGATTTGAGTGAAATGCAGAGAGATGTAGAATTTAAGATAGAGGTAATCCATATTGCGCCTTCATGCGTGCATAAATCACCGCAAATCACATTTCGGACACATAACTCATACTTGCAACATTCGCTGCATTACTTGTGACACACATAAGTTTTGCTGTTTACCGTTTTTGCTTACTGTTCTTTAGTTTTTACTCTTTTGCATGATAGAAAATGTGCACTTTGATCCTTTCTGCTGTCACTTTTGCTCATCTAAATTCACAAATTGCCAGCAAATGACAAATATTTAGTTTTCTTCAAAGTGTACTTACGAATTATAATAGGTCAAATTGCTTTAAAGCGCGCTATCTCTTGGATTTAAGTACTTACCACGGACATAAATGCACTGAGTTCTTTAAAACAATATGAATGACTCAGTGACCTTATTTGCAAACATTTTCAAGAGAAAACGTGAAAAAATTAATTTCAACTTTAATACTAAGGCTTTTTCATCTTTTTAAAAATTTCGGTACTTTCAATATCTCATACCTTTGGTTGTTTTGTATTGACAAAATTGGAAGATCAGTTATTTTTTGTTGTTGAATTTACAAAATTAGAAGAAGATTAAAAATATTTAAATTTTATGATTCCCTTTTGCTCTAACTTCGCTTCATCGATGGCTTAACTTTCGCTTTGAGTGGCCAAATTTGGGAAATCCACACAAAAGCGAAATAGCAAGGCACCACTATTATAAACGGATGCAATAGGAGAGCAAGTTGTTATAATAGCGACGACAGATGCAGCAGCAATAAGAAATTTTATGACATTTGTGCATTGGCGCCAAGCCAAGTGAGTGCCAAGAGCTTTGTTATTTCTTGCAACTTATATCTTACCAAGTTTATGCAAATATCGATTTGACGCGTTCGAATGACAAGGATTTGCGTTGGTGAATATCGCGTATTGAAAAGGAAAGAATTGTAAGGCAAGGGAAGCAATTAAATGTGAGTTCACTGAAAGCTGACAAAAATCCAGAGAAGCGGAATTTAATTTTCAATACCCAATTTAATTATTTCACAGCAAAATTTAGTGCTATTAGATATCACCATAGTTATTCTATCAACATTTCAGACACTCCTTTTTTAGCTGTTACCATGAAAAATGTACTTTTAATTGCACTGTCGTATTTCAACTGAGTTTAAGCCACCCAAGCACTTCATTGTTTCAATTTGCCCAACTAAAAGCTCCAAATTAGTTTAATCCCCTAAATTTGATATTGCTTTGCAGCAGCTAACTGTGCATAGCAACACATGACGCACTGTTAAGAACTTTTAAAGCGGCGCTTTGCATCCGCGGAGCCATTCAACAAGGACGGACGCACAAATTACTGCGTACCGGAACTGCTGCAAAGTATTTCTCTTCATTAAGTTTGCAAGCGACGAACTATTGCTGCGAACCACTAGGTCTCTACACTGCGAACAAAAGCAAGGCCTGCAAAGCTCAAGGCACAAGGTGACGGAAAAACACAGAAAAGTTGATAGAAAAGCATAAGCGAAACAGCAGCGTTGCCAGTTATTATTAATGCAATTATACGGTACCAACAATTTTTTAACAGCAATCCAGACCAGTAGCCGAGCATCTTGATATAAGCCCGACATAAAGTCGACTACTCAGGCAAACCCGCGACCATATAGTAAAATTGATAAAGAAACAGAAAAGGGGTGAGCGCGTTGGTTATCGAAAAGAGTCAACTTAACAGCAAAGCGAGAGTTTAAGTGGAGATATTAGTTGCCGAAATCTGACAATGCAAAAAGTTGAAAGTGGATAGCGAATTACATTGCTTGCTCTTGGTAAACATTCTACTTTATTTGACTCACGGGTTGAAAATTCTGCTGGACTGAGCAGCCAGACAGACTACCAGAGTACTGATTGTAGA
>NC_065922.1:2399592-2446513 GCF_024586455.1 Bactrocera neohumeralis | reverse complement strand
TTGCTGTTAAGTTGACTGTTTTTTGATAACCAACGCGCTCACCCATTTTCTGTTGATTTATCAGTTTTACTTTATGGTCGTGTGTAGTGCCTGAGTAGACGACTCTATGTGGAGCTTATCTCTGGATGCTCTGTTGCTTTTATGAATTGCCATTCAAAAATTGTTGGCTTCGTATAATCGCATTAATAATAACCATTACCAGTTACTGTTTCGCTTATGCTTTTCTATCAGCAGCAGTTCCGGTACTCCGTAATTAGTGTATTTGTGTTTGTTGAGGGCTCCGCGGACGCAAAGCGACATTTTAAGCTAAGCAATTATCATATTTAAGGGATTTTGAACTTTTAGTCAAGCTGTGCCAAACAATGAAGTGTCTAGGTGGTATAAACTCTGTTAAAACATGACATTGAAATTAAAGAGAGAGTGTCGAAAAAGTTGCTCGATTAACTGTGGTGATACCTACTGGTACTGAATTTGCTGTAAAAGAATTAAATTCGCTTTTAGTGAACTTGCATTTAATTGTTTCCTTTGCTTTAAAATTCTTTCCTGCGATATTCACCATATCAAATCCTTGTCATTCGAACGCGCCAAATCGATATTTGCATAGACTTCTTAAGATATAAGTTGCTAAAAATAACAAAGCCCCCGGCACTCACTTGGCTGGGCGCCAATGCACAAATGCCATAAAATTTCTTGTTGTTGCTGCATCTGTCGTCGCTATCATAAAAACTCACTCTCCTTTCGCATCCATATATACTAGTGGTTCCTTGTTATTTCGCTTTTCCAGCATTTGTTTGGCCACTCAAATTTGGGAGCGAAAGCTCATAAAGGATTCATAAAATTTAAATATTTTTTAATCTTCTTCTAATTTTGTAAAATTGCAGAAAATAACTGATCTTCTTATTTTGTCAGTATAAAACAACCAAAGTTATGAAGTATTGAAAGCACCGAAATTTGTAAAAAGAAATTTGAAATCAAGTGTTTTCACGTTTTTTCTTGAAAATATTTGAAATTAAGGTCACTGAATCATTATATTCTTTTAAAGAACCTAGTCCATTTGTGTATCTAGTAAGTACTTAAATCAAAAATAGAGTGCGCTTAAAGCAATCTGACCTCACATAATTCGTAATTCGCATACTTTGAAGAATATTTGTCATTTGCTAGCATTTTATGAATTTAGATGAGCCAAAGTGACAGCAAAATGGATCAAAGTGTACATTTTCTGTCATGCAAAAGAGTAAAAACTAAAGGGCAGTAAGCAAAATTGGTAAACAGCAAAAATTGTGTATGTCACAGTATGGCAAGTATGAGTTGTGTATGCGAAATGTGATTTGCAGTGATTTATGCACACATGAAGCCACATATGAATTACCGCTGTCTCAAATGCCGCAGTTCCCTGCATTTCACTTAAATCCAGCTATTACTCACGCACAGCAGGGGGCTCCTACGTCGAAGAGTACGAGGAAATTTGTCGCAATGTTGCTGTTATTGCAGTTGTTGCATTGTCTTGCGTTAGTTGCCAATTTTTTTACAAGTGATTTTGTGTCACAACCGTTGCTTCCAACTCAGAGTCAAAGCAAAGATTAAATGTTGCTGTGAAACCATAAGCCAAGCGATTTGTTGTCGCTAAGGATAAAATGTTTTTTGTTGCCTTGCATATCTTCTAACGTAAAGTATTCATGCATATAATCATAAGTAATTTAGTTTTACTTATGAGTATATAAAGGTATATGTTCGTTTTCGTTGTGTATTTTAGGAATGTTTGATCCGATGGATTATTTCGACATAACTATTCTTAGCAATAACATTAAATATGTGGGCATCCGTAAATTTTATTATGATATGCTATTATCAAAAAGCTCGATCAAAGGCATATTCCATGTTTACAAAGTTTATAATCTAGCATCACATAACAATCAATTCATCTTTATTAAATTCCAAAATGTCAACTTTAATTTACCGATGTTACTAGAATAAAAATCAATAATTCAATTAAAATGGGGCCAATACACCTGTGCTAGAACATAGTAAGGCAAAGTCGCCCACTTAGTCACTATAACAATAAAGAAACACCCGCAGCACTATTACAAATATTGAAACAAACAACCGTCTTTGTTCATTGCCTCGTTTGCTGCCCTTTGGCTCTGTGACCCCTTCGACACCTAAGCAACTGAACACCATCATGTTTTGTCGGTTTGTATTTATATTTATTTTACATTGTTAGCAATTGCTGACTTTGAGACAAAACAACAGACAACCACTTGCTGGCGATGGATGTGATAAAAGTGCAAAAACAGCAACAATATTAATTGAAAAGTGCAAGTAAAAGGCAAAATAAAGGGAAAGTGCATGGAAACAGCCAACAGCTTGAGCATCAAAGTGCTGGCTTAGCAACATCACCGACCAACAACAAATACCAGGGTTTAGCTGAGCTATTGTATGGCTCAAATACCGTATGCACATTGCATACATGAGAGAGTGTTCACATAGGTGGCGTGTAGTATGTTCGAGTGGACTCGTGTAGTTTCAAGCTGACGCCACCTGCTCCTGCTACCGTTACCTGAAGCATTGTCAGCACAGTTAACTCGTTTGTTGTAACTACTCTGTGGATGTAGGAGTTCACGTGTGTGTCCGAATGTGCTAAAAATCAATGCAGAATTTGTTTTTGTCTTTTGTTGCTGCCTCTAGAAAAGTCGTTTGCTTTTCACAAAAAAATTAAATTGAATTAAAATTTTCTTGCTCAGTCTCACCTAGCGCTAGCTAAAAATTTTCAATTTAATATCTGGCCAAAAGTTACTGATGGGAAAGGCTTTGGTGAGCATGCCAGGATTAACAGATTAAATAACGATTATTCCAAGTAAAGAATCTATTTCGCGGCTTTCAAACGAAGGACTGGCCAGTACTCATTCAGCTAGATTTTGGCTTTGAAGAGCTTGAGGTGTTGTATTTTAATTGGATAGTGTGATCTAAGTGAATTTTGTAGTTATAGAAATTAGGACTTGCGTATATCAAAGAGAGTTTGGCAAGCAGTAAATATGAATATGTAGTGTTTTAAATGAAAGGAAAAATTTTATGAAAACGTAGCATATTACTAGATCACTTTCAAAATCAGCTATCACTTCAGGGATTAAAAAGAAGTATTAAAAAACTAATTTTTCTTTTTTCATTATTAATCCTAACAAGAATCGAAACTTATTCCTTCTCGAGGTAACACTACTCTGCCCTAAGCAATCACCAATTTCATTGTTAAAGTATTTAATGAACTCAACTTTATTTTTCCCATATTTATTTGCCGCTTTGTTCTTTTGTGAATAAATATGCTCTCAGTGTACTCGCTGGTAAGCTTGAATGTCATTTACTGGTGATTATCGGCATACTACGGGCTCAATTAGGCATGTTACGTTGAATGAAAATGAAAAGGAATAAAATCCTTTAATGCAAACATATCCGCAGACAAATTCATACATACATGCACCTGTACATTCACTTAAACTCACACATATAAGTATAAATTATTGAATGTTTACATGTTAATCGCCATTCGCTTTGTTTTAATTCTGAATGCACCACATCGTGGCAAATAGCAGAGTTTCAGCTTTATGCGTAGCTCTGGCCACTACCAATCTGCAAATAACTGTTAATACCACATCGGAGATTATTATTTTCATAATTGTGTTCCATTTATATTCATATTTCATTTTATTTTTTGAAAAACAGAAAAAGAAATAAAAGGCTATATTTGCTTCTCTCGTAATCGCAAGTCTTTTTCAGTTTTTAACAAATTTGCAATTCAAAGAACCTTTTTGGTTTTCCACCCATTAAAAATTTTACGATTTTGGTTCAGAACAAAGCATCGGCACATCTTCGTTAATATAGAAATATGACTTTGCTCTCTAGCTCACTCCTTCCAAAATTAGTTCGTAGGGTTTTGGCTGTAGTAATAAGAGTAAAAAGCAAACGATATCTAAGTGCTGAAAGCGCCCAATGAAACAACGCAAGAAGGTCTGCCTGTGAACTCGAGTAATTGCATCCCACTCAATTCTCACAGGTGTTCATTAATAAATATTGGCAGAAAACTGAGGAAAATTTGAAATGTATTTCTGTGTTTTAATATGCTTTCGCCAGTATTCTTTACTACTTTTTTCTATTTTCAGCTACGATGACGTTGCTGCCAACAGCATTCTAAAAGGACTACCAACAAGCAGTAAATTATCTCACTCAAATCCAGTTTCTAAACTGAACTGAGCAAACGCTGCGGCCATGATAAAAGCATGTGATAGCCGAAGAGAGTGCTGAGACCGAAGAGGCAGTGCCTGTGCCGCTACTTGAATTTGAGTTAATATTTGTGTTTGTTCACGTGATCTCTAACGCGGCCAGATATGGGCAATTTGTTTTTTTTTTTACATTTACAGTATCTGTAACGTTATGGTTGCCTATTTTTGGGCGAGAAAATATTTGTATTTAGTAAAACCAGCATAAGCAGTTTCTGCTTCGTGACCCTGAGTGAGTGTGCATATAAAAGTCTTAAGGTTATATAATTACTATACAAAAATGAAGACAATTTTACATTCGCTAAAGCTAAAGAAGTTATATTTTCGGTTATTCTTAGCTCAGGCGTTTTCACCTGCGCACCACTTACCCGTTTATTCTGCCAACTCCTAAAGTCTAAACAACAAACGGAGAACCGGCAGTTAAATACGCAATCACGCGTTCTTATTAAAGCAGAGAGCATGTATTAATAATGAGAGGGTGACTTTTCTTTTTTTCTTTAAGCTCAGCGATAAGTTGAGTGCTAATATTTCATAAAATGTTGTGACAGACATTGGCTAATTGAGGTATATTTGCATACTTCTCCTTCTTCCGATATATACTGTCTGTTTACTTCACACTCTCTGAGTGGCGCAGTTGCAGCAGCGCCAGCTGTTGGTCAGTTGGTTTGGCCTACTAATCTGAACTCTTTAAAGTTTTTCAAATTGCGCAATTATAGTGGAGTCATCTGCATCTTAACTTCGCTAAAGAAGGCAGGCTTGCATTTAGTAACGTATATATAGCTATATTTATGAAATCTCGCTTCGGTTTTAACGCCATATTCTCATTCTCATATGTATGTATATATAGCTCTTGACCATAATGATGCGATAGGTAAGAAGATTCTGTAAGTTGACATGGATACTACATGTACATCGATAAAAATTTTTAATAAGCACTGAAAATCACATAAAAAAATTTAAGTAATAACCAATCTATTCTTACACCGGCCTCATAAATGTGAGCAGATTTATATATTCAAAGTCTATATTTCAATAAATGCTATGTATATATGTAAGTAAGATTAACGTTTCGCTGTGATATCAACTATTTTCTCATTGTAGTGAAACCGTATATAACTTTACTTCCATTAAATCTTTTATTTTAATGTGCCTATAGAAGACTTTTCTTTCATTAAGTCCAAAAATCAATGCCTTGATTCATTTCTTTTTTGCCACAAATTTCCAATAATTTTTAAAACCATGAGTCGAATTCGTCTGTGGATATCTTATTTATGTTGGAAGTCAAGCAAATGGTCAACTTAGATTCTATTTAAAGTGATTTAAGTCTACTGAAAATATATTGTGCCTTGAATTATTATTACAACAACTTAATTATATAACAATAAAATCTGCAATAAAATTCTTAGCCTTCTACTATGTCTACTAGATGTGTCAAAATTATCGCCCACGGCTGGGAGAAGAATCGGACAATGGAGGTGAAGGATGGTCATTTGAAAGAGTAGTGAGCTCAAGTGCTTGATGGGGGTTAAGCGCTATAAGGTCAGCAAATAACTCATTGTCAAGGGCTATGAAAACCAAAGCAACGTCTGCAACGGAAGCGAAATAGGAAAACAATTTCCGTTTCCGTTCACAATCGAAAGCTATTTCCTGTGCAGCCTAAATGGCGGTTGGTCGACCTGTTCGCTTCGGTTGAGTGGTTGGCATTTCTACTTTGGATACTCTGAGGCAATAACTGCCAAGATATTGGCATGCAATTTCATTGTAGGTTGTTCTTTAGTGATAAACGAGTTGGCCTTCCCTTTTCGTAGATTCTTGTTGCGTGGCTTTCATTGCTATTACACCTCGTAGCCAATTAATCACTACCAGATCTGGGCAAGCAGCGGAAAGTAAAGCTACCAGAGTCATTGAATACATTGTAACAAAGGAAGTAATAAGACTAAACAGTTAGGCGGAAACCGTTTGCAATATGATATGTTGCCAGATATTTAGAACTTGGTGGTCTATCGTCGTAAATTTCGCTAAATCGCCCTCCATATTTTTGGATATTGAATAAATATACGTATATTTTCTTAGATGCTGCAAAATGGTGGCACATATTTAAGCGAGCTGGCAACTTGAATTAATTTAATTTTTCATCCTCACTCTGCGATCTGTGTGGGACATATGTAAGAGCAAGGAAGTCGTTTCAGGATGCTCAAATAATTATCACTTACTATATTTACTTCGTTGAAAGAGTCTAAACACTCATTTTGTCAATGAAGTCAAGTAAGTTGTTTTGGTATTTTCAACAACCTCAATGCGAACTCGAGCTTATCATAATACAAAGAGCGTTCCAAAGTAAACAGGACTTTTTAAATCTAGCGCCCTCTGGCGGCGCCATCTATATGTCGACTGGTTTGTTCGAATCTGCTATCTTTGTGAATTGTCCAGTGAGAATTTCGTGACATTTCATCAATTGGAAGTGAATTTATTGCGTTTTAAGTGTCAGTATATTTGTGTTATCGGTGCGAAAATGAGCTTCGAACAAAGAGCCAACGTTGATGGCGATGAAATTTTGTTTTCAAAATTAGAAAAACTTTTACAAAATCCGAAACCGGAAACTTCATCAATTGATGAAACAAGTTTATGGCGATGATTTGAAATCCTAAATTAACATCTAGCAGAGTGCACTGGTGGTCGCAACGTTTTCAAAGTGGTCGTGAGGACATAAATGACGATCAACATGTGGGCCAATGAAAATTTGTGATCACCGGAAATTCCATCGAAACTGTACTTGAAATGATCAAAAATCAGCCGAAATCATCATTGAAATTCATGGAACATCCACCTGATATGACACCGAGTGACTTCTTCCTTTTCGGAAAAATGCATTTGCTCATGAAAGGAAAGCGTTATGCAGACGTAGAGGCCATTCAAAAGGCTTGCACCAGCATACTGGCGGCCATACCGGCCAACGAGCTAAAACAATCGTTCGACATGCTTTTGGACCGTGCAAATTTGAATAAAATAAATTGATTTTGCCGAAAAAATCATTTGTTCTGTTTCGTTTTTAAAGTCCTGTTTACTGTGGAGCGGACCTTGTATATTCATTGCTGTTTTCTAATACCTTAAACTAATGGAAATAGTGGGAAGGTTTATACTTATAAAGACCATGTTGAGTTGATTTCTCGTTGCCTGTTCTACAATCTTTCAGTGGTAACTATAGTATAAATAGAAATTTTTGCTTTTGTAAGACATAAGACATATACTTTTATATGTTTCGGACGTTAAACAGAATTTCGATACTATTTAAGTATTTTAAAACATGACCTATGCGATAGGAAAGAGACGACTATCTTCGCACTTTCTGACGAATCTTTACAAAATGCAACGCACACTTTTTCGATAAAAATTAAACCACTATCATGTACATTTCACAAGCGATTCCCTTTACTATATATGGACATATATACCACAAAACCAAAACTTGAGAAATCACCGCATATCTTTGGCCATTTACATTGCTTCAATTGAGTTTTCAACATTTTTGTTGCACTCCGAAGATTCCCTCGAAGGCGTGCAACTACTTTAGTACGAATGTTTGAATCTGCTGATGTTATTGCAGCATTTGATGGTATTCGCATCCTCTTGTTTCTGCCAGTGTCTTTGTCCCTTTCACTACTGCCATTCAGTTTTTATTTTCCACTCTGTTTCTCTAGCGTTCAGCCACTTACACTAAGCAGCCGGTCTGCACACAGACGGCACTGATTCCCAAATTGTTTTTAATGCCACATTCATTACATTTTTATGACAACTGTGCTCCCGACAGCAACAGTACTTTGTCTTCAAATCACCGCAGAGAGTGTCGTTTCGAGAATTGTAGAGGGTCATGCGGGGGTCAGGCTTGTTAGGAGAATTTGTGAGATTTGAACAATAAATAAATATTAAAGTTTATTGACTAAAAACAATTATTTTGTCAGAAGAATGTTTAAGGGGTCGTTGTTAACATTTTGTTTTCTTTCGTGCACGCTCTGTTGTAAATTACTCTTAATAATTTATATGCTAAACTAAAAGCTTCTTGAAATGAAATACTAAATAAAGAAATTGTTATTATATTAAGTATTTTTAATGGAGTTGTTGCACGTATTTACTTTCTCAATTTATTGTCGGATGAATATATCTTCGCTTTCACTCCCCGGGATTAAGCAAAGTCCGATTTTGTTAGCTAAACAAAAACATAAACTCGCCCCCTAATATCACATGTCATGCAACAATAATAAACGTAGAATATGTACGTGAGCTAGAATTAATAAAAAGTGGGAAGCTTAGACACACATTTGTGGGAGTACAACACTTTACTCTAACCTGTAGTTCAATACATATTTTTTCGAAAATATTTACATTTTCAGAAAGCTTTTTGTGCTTAGCTGACGTCAAAACTATTAATTAACCCATCTTCGCAGTGCCTGGGCAAAATTAAGCGCTCGGTAAGTTGTGTGTTAATATTGCATTTTACATTATAAGACCCCTCGTTATGCATATACATATGTACCTTAGAGTGATTCAAAAAAAAATTTTTTTTTTTTCGTTTGGTACTTGGAAAAATAGGTTCCTAGACACCTCTAAGAAAGCCTCTCCAAAAACATGAGTTAATTGTAACGGGAAGGTCCCCCTACATACAGTTTTCTATTTTTTCTTATTATCAGATTGAAAAATTTATATATCGCTTCCAACTACTTGAAAAAATATCTTGTTCCTTAGATTTTGTAGGAAATTGAATGCTCTACAAAAAAGGTCTATTATGATTTTTTCGTAAACCCAAACGTTTAAAAGATATTAACAGTTAAAGTTTGATTATTTTTGGGAACATTTTTTATGTCTTATGAATTTTATAACTCAAAGAAAAAAAAATTATTATGAATGATGAAATTGGTATGTACTGGGGTAGGCATTTGAGGCACTGAGCTAATGTATGCAAGTCGCAAGATACATTATTTACGAATTAAGTGAGTAATGGCAAAATGTGTGCACTTAAGCGAAATACAGTTATGTTTGTCGCTGCTGCTGTTGTTGATATAAATTTGGCTGACATGACGTATGTGCAACACAAATTGCATAACCAACTACTAGAAACGTGCGCACAAGCTGCCGGCACAAACACGTATGAACGTGAGGCATCTACATAAGCGGGAAAATGTGAATTTCGTTGAGCAAATGCAATTTGCATGCAACAATCGGCGTGTAATAATTCTGGGAACAATGCGCACAAACTTAAAATATTTCCACATACATTTGCATACACTTTATTGTTGTCTAGAGTGGGAGGCGGAAGATGCTTACGTAATCTTAAGTGTTATGGCATCGGGCTCACAGAATATAGAGCGCGAATTGTTGAACGTTTTCTTACACCTTGATTATTAAATTTAAGTAAATTTGATAAAGACATAACTCTAGAAAATATATTAGTATATACATACATCACCATCTTAATGATAACGAGCTGCATTTTATTTTTCTGTTTCCTGTTCATTTTCTATAAATTAAGGGGCAGAATAAGATCAAAGATGATCCTTATACGTTTCTTTTTAGAATAAAATATTAAGTATAATGTGATGAGACTTTGATAATGCTTTATTAATTTATTTAAGCAAATATGATAAAAATTTGTTTTTATATGAGCCTAACCTGAAAGTTCTACAATTCGCTTGACCCTTTCCCACTTTCAACTTGACATTTTTGTTTTCCGTCTTTCACTGCATCCGTCACCGCACACAGCGTCTTTTAAACTCTCTGTGGCAAGAATTGCCAATCACTGCGGCTCACGAGTCTTAAGCAAATCGCTGAAGGAAGAGCGGACACACAGAACGAAACGTACTATACTCGCAACTTGTTGGACCAATTTAATACAATGTTGAAATGCTGCGTAAACACTAACTCGCTAATGGCAAAAAACAACTTTTACTCGGAAATTAACCAACCGTGAACACCCTCACTTCCTCTATCTCCGATTGGCGCTAAATCACAAACATAAATTCCATTAAAAGTGACACTTCGGCTTTTTACACTTTTTAGTCATTCCATGGTTTCTCGCAGGATCAAAGTCCCTCAGTGTGTATGCGTACTTGTAGGTAAGGGTAAAATTACTTTCTGAAAGTTGGAAAATATAAATGAGTATGTACGGAAGATTGCCGCGTAAAATATACCCAGTGAGACACCGAAGTTGGTCGGTGAAGCGCTTGGTATTACGAAGTTTGCTAAGATAACCTTAGAAACCTTTTGCTGAACTTTTCTATAATTTGTGCACTTCGCTAATGCATAAGAGGGCGAGCACTCTTTTTCATTTATTATGAGCTACACCATTCAATGGTTCAGCAGTGAACTTTTGCAGCATTTGGTAGTAATGGTGTCAGCACCAAACACCAACCCAAGATTAATAAATTGTGAAGAAGTATTGGTAAGTAATGAACTAAATTTGAATAGAAAACCCTTGTGATGAATATGCACTGAAATTGGCATTTCATTTACTTAAAGTTTTTATAAAAATGTTTTAATTGTAATAAAAACATTGTAATAAGCGTAAGAGGAAATTTTGCAAATAAAAAAGTTAAAAAGTCATGAAGGGTACACACAAATCCAGTGTCAATATTAAGTCATTTAGGTTTTCTCCGTTTTAGCAGTAGAATCTACGTCAACGAAAAATATTTTCTGCGCTAAAAGTCATAAATTTTTTCTACTTTACTTCTCCGGAAACTACAATTGACGCAATTAAGTTCTTTTCTGCGTTTACCACTGTAGCCTCACTTACTCCACTCGCCGATATAAATACTCAAATTTAAACGGCACTTAAGGGAATAAAACTCACACCAACAAGTTTTTGTGATAGTTTTCAGCGCGAAATTTCAGACAAGCGCCAGCAATAATTACTCAATTTTTTAGCAAAATAAGAAGAGCTGAAAATCCAACGAAAAACATTCATTTTGGAAAGTTTTCTCTAACTTATTATAAAAGCAAACTGAAAGCAGAGAGAAAATAGAAAGGAGACATAACATAATATACTCTCCGCACTATATCTTGTTCTGCACTTCGTCGCGCACACAACATTTAGTCCGTATTAAAGGGAACCGAGAATAGGGGTTAGCCAGCACTTATCACAATCCTTCCCAAATCGCTCGGTTCTCCAGACTGTTCCAATTTGTTAACTTGCACTTCATTGTCGCAGGGCATTTATTGCTTATAATTCATTGTTTTGGTTATTCGTCTTCAGCTTTTAATTATCGATCAACTTAAAAACCCCCAATTTCAATTTCCACCTATCAGAAATTGCTACAAGTCTTCGTCACTTGGTCATTTGTTCTGAAAAACTTTACAAGTTGTACATACACAAAATTAAATTGCATTTTCTTGTCAATCAAACGCAGAGGAGCAGCAATAGCAGAAGTAGATTCTTGGAATGAGTTAATAGCAAATGTCTGTGGAAAGTTTTCCTTTGTCTCCCGAATTGATGTAGTGGGATTGGTTGTCTACAGGACTCAATGAAGTCCGTGTTCACTACACCTGGGCGTATGAGCAACATTTTAGCTTGTAATATATTCCTAGAAATGCCTCTCAAGCGACCACCCCAGCTTGAAGAGTTTTGAGCTAAGTTTGCGCTGCCGAAATTGACTTTCATTCAACATTGCAATTTAGTCAAGTAAAGAAGGTGATTTTGGCTTGCAACTCGCAAATGTATTCATTCATCAGCGACCACTGAAGCCTAGTGTACTGGGAAAAGTGTAATGACAGCTCAGTTTCTGTTTGCTCATGATGCCTGCCTTATTGTACAAGCAATGGTTCAATCATCCAAACTCACTTTGATTCATTGGGGATCGTGTTACCTCCTCGCACTACCGCTGTCCTCAACCACATTGCATTGACTTTTAAATCGACGGGCATTCAATCGATTTGAGTTTGGAATTATTGGAATCTGCGATTTTACTTGCAAAGCATTTCATAAGTCATCCGCCAGAAGCAGCATAGGCAAATAAAACGAAATGCAAATTTCAACAATGTGCAATTTAACAGCGAAAAGGCGAAAATATTCATTCACCTATTTGGACAGGTTGACGCAAAATGAAATGAAAACTGCAATAGAACTCCAGCATGAATGCTTGAATTGGCCGAAAGGTCAAAACGGCGTTTGTTCGGTGAGATATAATTTTTCAGTTATTTTGCATTTCACTTTTATGCAGGTTAGATTTCAGCCGAGTGCAGCTCTAGTAAAAACCAGAACTTTTACCACAACCATAGTATTTTTAGCTTGCCGTTTTAATTATTGACATAAAATTTCAAATAATATTTTCTAATCTCACCTAGGTGACTTTCAACCGCTATAAGAGTGTATTAAAATTAACTTGAAGGATGTAAATAAATTAATATTCTCTTTATTGTGAAAAAGCGGGGAGAAATTAAATACTGATTCAATTATCACTGGCCATTATACTGTTCAGCAACTCGATTAAATCGCCAACCCATTAATCTAAGGTGTATGCAATTACTCTACCCGCTCTATCCGCATCATTTTAATCGTAAGTGTAATAAAGCAATTTGCTTCTGATGAACGTGCGCTTCTGCATTACCGTTTTTATATTGAAGAGCTTCACTCTGAATGATTTTATAACAACAACGACCGCTTTGGTGAAGCTGCAAGCTATTTGACGTAAAGGTCATTTTTGATTTATGAATTCATAAAGCAGGAATAAAACATTTGCATGCAAATAGGTGATAAATTTAAAAGAAGTGAGTTTAGGCTTTGAACTCAATGAAAATGTTGCATATGCTTCGTGGCACTCACGGTAAGTTGGATTGAAGCTTCCAAACGCCGATCAACTAGAATAAATGTTAAACTTAAAGTCTAAATGGTATCGGCACGGAAATAAGGTACCAGTATTCTTATGTATATTAGTCTGGGATGAATGAACTCTGAAATTCAAACTGCACACATTGAGCAAATTAGGAGCAACAAAGCACTCTTTATGCTTAATGAGTCTTTTAAAAACTTCATGAGTCGATATGAAAACTTAAAACAAAAGAATTTAGCATATGCTATAATACACGCCAGAGCTTTTTCAGTGGCTTATGAATACAGCAGAGCACACAGAGGTTTTTGGCTGCACATGTATGTTCAAACGAATGTGTTACAATATCCTACAAGCAAAAACTGCTCAGACATGTTGCAACCAAAAACAGCCGTCGACTCTTAGTGGTGTTTACACAAGTGATTATAATGCGATGAGTGTCGGCACCCCAAAACCCAAGAGGGGCATGAAAAGCTAGCATGTAGAAGCCAGCAGCGAAGAAGCAAAGAACTAGTGAGTTTCAGTTGGAAAAATTTCACAGCATAAATTATGCAGACGGCCTGATCCTTTTCTCAGACTCTTTTCCCGCCCACACCTACAACACATAATCATCCAAGGTGAGACATTCAGATTTGGTTCTGCTCGGCTCAGCCTGAACACACACTTTGCAAACAAAATAACGGTTGTATGTAATCTGAATTTTCTGAATTTAGACTACTTCGATCATTTAAAAATTTGCAACAACAAATTTATTGAAAATAACTTTATTTCACTGGTTGACTGCACCCAGCAATCACTTCTCAGTGGAGTCAAAAAACGATGGGATATGAAACTTCGATCAATGATAGTAAATATGAAATTTTGACTCCTTTTCCTACTAGCAGCTGCTTGCTTTTTCAAAAGTACATGAACTGAGTTTTCCCCTTTACTGCATTTATAATATTTTTTGGGTTTCAGCAATATTTTTCAATAATTTATCAGAATGTTTCATACTCTTTTTCTCCCTTATCTTTTTTTTTTAAAATATGCTCTTGCTTACATTTGAGATTGCTCATTCGCCAATGTACAGCAATATGTGCAAACATTACATTCCAGCAGTTTCAGTCCGCAAACACTTAATAGTTCCGTATTTTACTAAAATATCTAAAAAACTTTTCTCAATCCATTTTATTGCTTTCTCTTAGAATTATTTTAAGAATAGCATGTACTGCGCTCACACCAGTAAATCACCAAATTTTATAGAGCCATTTCAACTTGAAAACGCACTTAGCCACATAATTATTCTTAAAGCCATTTGGATGCCGACAGATGCTCTCAACATGTGTGTTCAACCACGTAAGCAGCCATAATTTTGCCAATATTACTACGCAGAACAACCGACAACAAAAACACGTTGCAAGTAATGCACAACCAACACGATGCCTGCGGCCATAGTGTCAATATTCAAATATTCTCAAAAATGCCTTAAGTAGCAAAATCCACAAACCACCAAGATGGCTTTAAGTGCGAAATGGGAGGGAAAAGAGGAAACGGAGGAGAAGCCTATTTATATAAGTAGACGAATACACAGAAGTACGTCTGCCATAGCATAGAATACTCTAAACTCTTGTTCCATAAATAAAAATTATGGAAATAAAAATTAAAAAATAACTACTCTTGAACTTATTAACTTGATTTATGATATACAACACATGCCAGTTCCAAGTTTAGTTATACATTTGAGAGCACCCAGGCGAATGCGTAATTATTAGTTGGCATGATGGAAGAAAATAAATTGTGGGAGACTCATACTCTTACTGTTACTACTATCCTTCGAATAATATGTGGAAGACTCATACACCTTACTTTCTTCTGCACAGAGGAGGAGCAAAATGATTACCGAATTGGTTTCACATCTCTTCGTCAAGCGATAACTCGAGTGAAAACTTCATTAACCTCAAATATTCAAAATGCAAATCAACAAAATCCTTACAAATCGAAAGAAAAACTGAATTCGCCGAACGAAATGTAAAATTTGTAAAAATCGATTCCATCGATAAGTAATGTCAGATCAGAGTTATTTTGTTGAACTTTTTCAGAATTTGTTCAAACTCTTATTTTTTAGAGTCTACTCTGGTAGAGAGGAGAATAACCCTGGAAATTAGTAAACTCAATTGATAATGACATTCCTAATACTCTTAGAGCCGACTAATCTAAAAAATGTGTACCAAGATGTAACGTAACTAAAGCGCAAATAAAAATTCCTTCCAATAATTACAGAGAAACAAAAAATCATCAACATCTTTATCTCATTATTCCTTATAAGCGGCTTAAAAGCTTTCCAGTTAATGCAGAATGTAAAGCAAAAGGTCACATTGCTTGTTTAGTGGAAAGGACTGCATATGAAATAGGAAAAAACACAAGCGCACATGTTGCATAAGTACGTTGCATGCATTACGTAGCGCATATGCTTCTAACACACTGTAGGTCCTAAATTATTCAGAGATGATGCAACACCAAACAGCCGTTGGCTCCTAACGATGTTTACACTGCTGATTTTAACGCTATTAATGATGCACACACAACACTTTCAGACACCCAAAATGGTGCGGGATATCATCGCCTCGCTAAACGTGTATATCATCGCCTTCTAAGTGTAAATAGTAATACAATGCTGGCTGCTTGTTGGTGATATTCGTCAAATCTGGTGTGGGGGAGTTATGTCTGTGGAGGATTATGCGGAGAAACAAACACATGTTTATAAAATGTCATTAGTTATAATAACATTGGTATTATTGTGACTTTTTTGTTGTCGTATTCCATAATCAGACACACTATTTTGTCAAAATATAGTAAAATTGTGCACTTGTGCATATCCACATATTCATTTGCATTATTTGACATATCGTGAAATAATTTTGGCTGATTGCTGCCAGAAATAAAACATAAAAGTAAACCTAATTCCTAGCATGGGGATATTTTCAATACCGGAAAGTGTTCAATGATACATCACAATCGCATTACATAATTTTAGATTTTGTTATGGAACAGTAATTTTTGCGATTTCCGTGTGCTCTTTTGCTTCACATAAATTCAAATACTGGCCTCTAATGGCTTTTGATTTTCCGACAATTCCATTCATGGACGAATGAATTTAAATGAATTTGGTGACCTGATAGCATTGCCGCCACGCGCATTTTTAAAAATTGTAAGTGCAGGCGTGTGTGTCTGACTAAAATTCGAAAGACCGCTGCTGTTATACATTTTCATTCATTTCATTTCATTTTAGTTTTTTTTTGTTTTTATTCTCCATTATTATATATTATGATTAGACACCGGATTGTGGTTAATTCGATGTGAATTCAAAGTGTTTAGGTTAAAACTTCAAAAGTTCTCCCACAAAATTTGAACAATTTATGCTTCGTTTTAATCTTACCTGACGTTCTCTTTTCCGTTTTTAAAAAGAGAGTCAACTTTGACTTATTGCACTTTAATTTTCATTAAGACTAGGTCTAAGATATAATGAAGTGATGTCTGCTTTTCTTCAATATGTTACGAATTATTCACCATTACCAAAATCTGTCGCCAGTTTTGACTGCAATGGACTCGGAGGTTGTAAAGTTGCTGATATATGTAATCACCGAAATTTCAGTTAAAAATCTTTTTTGAAGACACAAGAATGAACTAACTCATCTTCTCAATCTCTCATCTCTATGGTACTTCATTCGAAAATGGGATCCCAATTGGTACCAACGGTACTTCATTTGTGATTTTATGGTTGAAATTAGGCATATGTAGAAAGCACATAGTTCAATTAAAGATTTACCCTGGTCTCTGCTCGTCTGCCTGCGGATGTTTTAGAAAAAAACAACAAAAGATTGTATGTGGCTAGTTAAATTGAAATTAACTAATGAAATGGCTGTCAAAATAAACCAGTTTAAGTTTAGATAGTTTATTTTGGGCATCTGTTTTTACTAATTACGTTCCGCGTGCTGTGCCGATGGTAGGCTGAGGCGTATGAGCAATGTGTTTGGAAGAATGGGTACTCGAAGCCAATGCATCAACGCGCTGGAATACATGTATGGGTGTAGGTAAAAAAAGAAATCAAACTACAAATGTGTGGGCGACGCTGTAAATGTCAACACAATTTTTATGGAACTCGATATCTATCTGAATTTTTAGAATTTATCTGATAATAAAATCAGCATATGTACGTACGGGTTGGCCATGAAATATTTACGATTTTTCCTTGATTTACGGAAATTTATTGAACGCGGCATGTTTGTTGTATTTGTATATGTCTCTGACCGGTTATTGTGGAGGGGCGTGTGTTTTCAAGTGCATCAAACGAAACAATAAACGCAATTAATGCAAATGTCAGCTTAAAGTCTTCAACGAAATATTAATTGCCATGTTTTATATTTTACTCACACAACGTTCGCAAGAAATTTGGTCCCTTTTATATGTATGTATTTATGTGTGAAGAATCAGCCGTCTCCTCATTTCATTTAATTGTGTGATTTTGTATTGGCTAATAAAACGCTAGTAATCGTGTTTTTTGTTTGCGTCATTATAAATATTGAAAACAAAGCGTTAACTTCCTAACTTCGAGAATGCACAATTTGCTTATAATGCAAACAGGTTTGATGTATGCTAATGTATGTACATATATACATAGGTGTGCTCAATGCTTCATAGGCATGTGTGTTACTCTTACATCAAGGTACAAGACTACGTAATTGATAAGCAATTGATGTTACTCATACTCACCATCACACTCCTCACCAATACTCTACACTTTTAAAAGGGCTCTATTGAGTTCTCTTCTTTCAACTTCAGTTTGTTTAGGATCGCATTTCGCTAATATCTAAAAAGCTTTACTTTATTTAAAAGAGTTTGTTGTTGACAGATAAAATGAATTTCTAAATTGAATATCACAGCACAGTGACGTTATTCCGTCTGCCTTTTTTGTTTTTTTCTTTTGCATAAAATTATCAAAAAGCAAAAAGTCGAAATGGTTTCAAAAAAAGTTTTTTTATTTTGTTTCTTTACTTTTTAAATTTTGTTTTGCTTGTTTTGCCTTTATATTCTCTGTAAGCAATTATGGCATTTTGGTTTGCTGGTTCTCTTGCCATAATTTTTTGGACCGTTTATCATATTTCTGTTGTTGCTGGGGCGTAGAACTGCCCGGAAGTTGCACGACAAGTTCCTCAACACTTTTTTTATTTGCATTTCACCGTCGATTTGCACATTACACTTACTATGCAACTGCTGCATAAAACAAAAAACCTAAAAACGCCAACAAAGCAGTGAGTGAAAAATACTACCAAATGTGCAAACAGAATCTCTTAATTTGATTTTGAGCGCCAGCCACCCCAATGAGGAATTTTGCTACTGGCAAAACCCAGCGCTTCGAATGCCAAGTGCGAAATATTCGCGCCAACTTTCTTCTAATTTACTATATTTGCGGAATTGAAAGGACACCAAAAACACTCACTCTTCCTATTTCGGTTCTTTTATTATTATGCGTATTTCCATGGTAGTTCGTTATCTTTATTTCCACACATCTACTTGCACTCATATTACGAAGTTCAAGATTTTTAAATGAATCATGAGACTTTAAAATGGCTTTAAATGATGCTTGCATTAGCCTGGCGAGTAACCGCAATAGCAAAACTAACAACAGCACAAATGATCGCATAGATAACAGTGACAGTTCTGGCTATTTACAAAACAGTACACTGCTCGGAATGTACAGCGTTTTCCCAGTCTCTAAAACCCACGGAAACTCCTCTAACTTCTTTCATAGTTCGTCTGTATGTTAGCTTACGTGCGTATTCCTCCTTTTGAAAGCGACGCTTGGAGTGGCGTCAAAACCACTTGCATGAATGGCGATGGAAAGGTGCAAACGATGAAACCGTGCGTAGGTTTCCATATGGGCTAATGCACACACCATAATTTACATCCATATTGTCATATATAATAAATTTGCTTCGCCACTAGGAGTGTTGGGTCGTTTCCGTTGCACTTGCCGTTGTGGTAACGAAAGTGCGAGTAGATGGAACACCGCCGGGGATGCAGTTGTGGTTTGAGTTCGCTTTATTTTCATCTTACGTCATTCATAGCCATGAGCATTTGCCTCGCTTTGGAATATGTTATTGCTAGCATAACAACAAGCTCTGTGTGTCCAGTGCCCCTTTGGTTCAAAGTAGTTGTTTTAGAAATCCAACAAAAACAACAACGAATAACTGATTCTGAGAAGTGTTTAAGTGCTCTCTAATCGGAATAAAGCCGAAATTTTTCGTCAGTGATAGAAACATAGCTCCATCATTTCCCACTGGAGTCCAATCGACAGTCATTGTAGTGGACTGCACATGATGAACCTGATGAACCGGTTCTCAGGCGTGGAAAAACGAAAGAGGCGGCGGGAAAGGTAATGACATCAGTCTTTCGGGATGCACGTGATATAATACATACTCAACGACTGATTACTGCGCCAGTTATAATCTATTTCACTGCGTATCTGGTTGCAGTTCTTTTCTTCAATTCCAAATATTTAGCAATAGTTTTATTTTTGAGGAAGAATCTGTTTAAAATTGTACGCATATATTCAAATGATTCCTACAGACAAACAAATGCTTATGATTTATAATATAATTTTTGTATTTATGAGTTGTATTAAATTTTCACATAAAGAGTTAAAAGGTATCATATGTCCTTACCCGTGTTCTAAGCTACCTCTCCACCAATTTTCAGCCAAATCGGTTCAGCCGTTCTTGACTTTTGAATGGTGTAACTAACATCAACCTTCTTTTATATATATAGATTTTCTGCTCTTTCAGCCTTTCAAACACATCGAACATATTTGTATATATACCCCAATGACTGCGGTGAAAAATCCAAAGCATGAATATGGCTCGATCATTGCGCACACTAATAGAAAAGAAAATCCAAAAGGAGAGCTGTGAAATCATTAATTTATCTCAAATAAAGCCTTTTTGTGGAGTGCTCTTTGGTAGATAGCGTTGCTAACACGGTGCTAGTAAGAAGAGAAGGGAAAGACTGTGTAGTTACCGAATAAAGTCTTGTTCCCACATGTCTGGTCAGTTGGCAGGTAAAATAACAAAATGGTAACATTGTGATATAAAGAAATTATTTTTTGCTATATGTGTTAGTATGACGCTTGAAAATGCACCATGAAAGTATTTGAAACTCACAAACTAAGGAAGGGAATGTCAAAAAGAAGGCTAAATGAGCGGTTAACAACCGGCATATTTTTGCAAAATTTACTATTGCAGTTTCCATTCATGTGCAAATTTTGTGCTTTTACTGCTCAGCTTCTGCAGTTAAACCAAGGCCCATACAGAATTATCTATATACGAGTATTAGCTGTTAAACAACACCTGACCTTTGAATTTAAACATATTATTGAAATTTACGAGAACGATTAATTTATTAAAATTCCGCTTTACCGTTATTTTCTTGTATTGCCGGCCTATCTGAGTATATTCATAAGTTCATCTGTACAAACCAAAGATTATTCGTTTTTCGCTTTTGCGATTCCAGAGCAACAAGCGCAAGTGCCTTTGTTCCGCGTAACCTATAAAATTTTTAATGCCAAATTTTACAGTCCTGCATCTGAATCCTTCTGGTACAGTTCATGTCCTTCAGGCGCATTTTTATTGGTTTCCTGAAGCCTAGTTAATATTATGCTTTTATCGCAAAGTTCTTCATACTTTTTTGTTTATTTCGATTCTCCCTCTTAGACAGTGTTGCAACAGCAGCGCTGTACATCTACAGTGCTTTATTGATCGCTATATTGAAGCCGTCCAAGAAAATCGAGTTTTTAATGTGGAACATTCGGCTACAAAAAATATTACGATTTGCAGTGAAATAAAATTTCCAACAAATGTGCAATTTAACTGCCAACCGAAGGGAAACATCCTAAATACCGTTGTATTGACGGGATACAAGTGGTAAACCAACGCTAAATTGACCGTTATTCGCAAAAGGAGATTCCATATCCATGAGTCCAGTCAAAAAGACAGGCAGCAAACAAATGTCCATCGGGAGAAGGCAGAAAATTTAAAGGTAAATACATATACATATATAAGTATATATGAAAGTAAGGATAAGTAGATGAGCCAGGCCTTGCGAGCAGCACTGATACTGAATAATAAATTTTTGTTCCGACAATGACAAGAGTTCGTTGAACTTCAGAAGCACCAAAATAAGGAATTTAATATGCTCCGGAGTTATGTGAGAGTTTGTATCACATAACAAAAGCACAAAAACCTTAAAACTGCAAAAGCCCAGAGAACAAAGCTTTAGATTAAGGTCCACGCCGAAAGAAACGGGATGACACTTTGCCTTTATCCAAAATTGTAGACGACCACAGAGTTAACTAGACAGAGGCCTCTCCATGGCATCCATTGTTCGTCTCAGATAGTGTTCTTATATTTGGTGTGTAATAATTGTTATTGTTGTACGTACTTAGCTTGCTATTCAGTGCAACCGGTGAGTTTGTGCCGGCACATTTAAGCAATAGAAATTTGTGAAACGGAGGTAATGGAGAAGGATATGGTGAAGTGGTGGGATGCGGCGAGCTTGTGGGCTTCACCGGCTTACCCTGAAACCCAACATAAATTAAGGAAAATTATACTCATCTCTCCACCAAAATAGCTTTGTATAATTGACAGTGTGTGGTTTTAAGTGATTTTAACCTGCCCCTAATTGTATGCTATACAAGAAGACAATAGGCAGTTTGAGGTTAAGTGTTGTTAGGGAGAAGATAATGTGCCCTCATTGGGTATGTGTGCTAGTCATGGAGGAGTTACACAATACGTGCTCACTATTACTTGTTTTCCCGCCTTCACACCAACACATAAGCAAATATATGGGTACATTCTATCGGTATAAATAACTATGCAAGTTCATATTTTAAATTGGATTTTTGTTGCAACAATCAATATATAATATTTACTGGCATTAGTTTAGTACTATAGATTAGGAGGATTAACGAGTGAAAAAAATATGTTAAGAAAATTTAGCTTCTAATTCAAAGAAAGTGCCATGATTATTTATATATTTTGGATTGAAAACAAATTTATTAAAAAAATAATTTCAGAAGGTGAAAATATTTGTGGAAGAGAAAGTAAGCAAACTGGGCCTCGCTGTCGGGTGTTATTCCCGCCATCATATTCATCGAAGTTTGTGCTGCTACGTTGGGGAAGTGATTGAGGACAAAATTAACAATTAGTCAGCAGTCGGTAGTCAGATTTTACAAACAGCAAGAATATCAAGAATACGTAACTGCAACTTTCGGAAACTCTAAAACCTACAAACGAAAATCAAATTCGATGTAACAGAGGCAGCGACGGCGTTGACGCTAGCTGAAAATCATGAGGCCTTAGTGTCAGTCGGCTGTCGCAATGTCTTCACAGGCCGTCTAAGAAAAAAAATAAATAAAAAAATTAACACTTACTTACAGTTATGATCCTGAATATGGTATACACCGTGTATAGCACCAACAACCAAACTGTTTTACTCTGCAATTTCATTGCTTTTTGATAAGGTTATCCTCCTTTCAAGCTTTACTTCTTCGGTAGATTGAGGATTCATTATGAACAAATTTTACATATTAGGTTATTAAATAAGAATATTATTTTCGTTTTAAAATCAGTTATTTGGTTGGGTGTGAGCGATATTTAAAGTCCGAATAGTTACAAAAAAATGTTTTTCTATGCAAATTTAGCTTCCTCACCAGTATGAGTGCATACACGTTTTTTCAATATTATCTCAGCCAAAGTTTCGTGAATTTGTCGGAATATGTTGCTCATACGTCGTGGGCAGTGCAGTATTTTGTTCGATATGTATGTACTAACAAGTGGTCACAAGCGCTTGCGGTGCTGACTTTTGCCTGAGCTTAGCCCAATTAACACCCAATTGATGTTCATTTTGTAACATTTGCATAAGGCAAAGCGTTTAGTGTGAGCTTTGTGGTGAGAGCAATGAAACTGAAATGGATTATATGTATTCCTTTTAAAGAACAATAAAGAGTAAAACTTGTTCACGAATTGATCACCTGTGGGAAATAATGTTAAACTGCTGGGATGGTACAAAAGACATAAGCCAGCATAGAACCAGGCCAAAATGTTTCTTAAAAGTGAGTCATAAAATACGTATATAAGTGTTACTCATGTTTTTAAATTATATTGACTTTCTCTTAAGCAAAAAAATTAATAAAGCATTGAATGGTTTTTCGACATATGGTTAAATTTTATATATTAAGAACATTACCGTTTAATCAACCATACACATGTATACATTTATCAAATTTTACTTTATCTTTTCATTATTCATTTCTTATAATGCTTAACCGAGACTTAAAGTCTGGAAATTTAGGAAAAAATGCAGCTTATAATTAGAATCACAGCAAAAGCAAATGAAGCCGATGATATCGATCATAGCACTTTTTTCTAAGAAGCAAATCGACTCTTATACACATGCTTATTTACCAGCAATAATAAAGCCACTGAAAACTGAGTATGTCAATAAATCTATATAGCTCGGTATATAAGACTTTAACTGAAATTTACACGAATAAGCACCTTAAAGTATGCGTCATTTCTGTATTTTATAAGGCACACATATCACTCCGTTACTTCGAAGAGCCTTATCCTTTGCTTCGAGACGATGGCTCAGCGTTGCCACACTTAAGCTTAAGTGTTTGTTCGCTTAACCGCTTTAGTGTCCATAATTTGGCAAATTTTACTATCCGCCATAAAATCATGAGCATACGTGCTATAAAAGCAGCAGGGGTGCTTTGGTAATTTTAACAAAAGAACGTTCGCACACGTAGATAAATGTAGTGTATAAATATGGAATAAGAAAGCTGAAAACCTCCTCCAGGCAGAATGTTTGCGTAAAATTGTTCAAATTTCTCTTGTTTGCACTAACATTTTAGGATTATTGATCCCATTTTGATGCCAGCAAATACATTTATGAGCGCATATGTTGCTTAATCCCGTGAAACACATACATACGCATATATTTTCATGATATATTGGCGATCCCGAAGTGCTTGTTTGGGTTTATTGAACATTTAAGAATTTGGTGGTTTGGAGGCAAAATACAATTGAGTGTAATATCTTTTGAAGAAATTTTTGTGCTCACTTTAATTAATGACTCCTGTGGAAATATATTACAAACATTTCGGATATTTTTCTCGGAGTTTCTATTTCTCACTAAAGTATATAATTTACTTTTGCTACAACAGATTGCGGGTGCCAGACTAAAATGGAATTTTTCTCATTTCTCCAATATCATATATTTTGTTTGAAAATATCCACTTATTGTGCTCACCACTGCACTGTTTCATTATCCAATTTCAAGAATTACAGTAATGAGTTAAGCAAATAGATTTGACCACATCTATTAGTTGAGAGTTAATAAAGTTCTCAATGAAGAACTAATTTCCGCTTTATTGGCTTCGCAATTCGAAATTGCCAGCTTTGGTTTGTGATCAACGAACTCAAATTTAATTGCATCCTTTGCTTTACAATGCTTTCCTTTCTGGTACGGGAAATTCATCAATATCATTAAGTGAGTTTGACTGCTGGAATTGTTGGTACCAATATTTGCGTAAGCTTGACTATTGCTGAAACTCGAACAGTCGAACAACAACTTCTTCTCTTGTGTAAGTATGTATACCTATTGTACTTTTAATACACTTTTATGACATTTGTCTGCACTCAGAACATTTGCAGTTGACGCGCAAAGAGACAGCACTATCAGCACTGCACCAATGTTAAAAATATCGAAATCAATGCCTTGCGTTGAAATTCTATCATTTTACACGCACTAAAAACCGTGCTGTTTACATTTGAATCAACAAAATTATATTATAAAAAATTGCGTACTAAATGACTCATATCCACAAAACATACAAATATTCCAGCTAGAATATAAGTAAAAAAAAAAATTTTCATCAATAAATTTTTCAGGTGAAATTACGAGAGGATTATGATTGATATACACTACACAGACTCAAAGAACACAACCTCAAAAATTTGCTTTTGAGATAAAAGATTAGATTATCTTGGCTTTGGCTATCCACATTGACCTCTCGGTTATTCCGTTATTTCTCACCCATTATCTGAAGTCCTTAAAAGTACAGATGAAAGAAACTAACAAATATGCTCTCCAATTCCTCATATATATTTATTTTTGGTGGTTTATTTGCTGGTTAAACTATTGTTTCGTCTGCAAATACCTCTCACTTCAACGTAAAAAAACTCTGAATACATGAGACCCCACGGCACTTTAGCGCTGAACTCGTGGGCGCTAATTGTGGCCATACCACATTTCGTTCAAAAAACAAACTGCGTTCGCTGCTTTAATTAAATTATTAAAATTTTAAATAAATTTTTGCTTTTTTATTTGAGAACTTACAACGAAATTTTTGTGCATTAGTTTTAATATCATTCTCGTTTTTATTTGAACTACCATTGTCCATTTTATTTATTACTCATATATAAGAATATGAAAATAGTTTTAGCTTAAAAAAGGACATGAATATAACAGATTAAAAATATGAATACATATAAATAATGTAAATGTGTTTTATTAACATGTCGCGAGAAAATATTTAATGCGCTTTTAGTAGTTTTTAAGAGTACCGCTATATAGGCAGTGAGTCGATTTCATCCATTTTCACAATGTCGGTAGAAGTTTTTATAAAATTTGTAAGTTTTTCTTCTTAATGTCTAACTTTCTGTAATTAATACAGGTAAGCGACCACCAATTGAGTTGTTAGTAAGAGAAACATAAAAAAGGCCACAGAAGTGACACAAGTGAAATAACTGGCATTCGGACACTTCTGGTCAACAATAGAGAGAGGCCAGCCAGCTAGCTGTTGCAGTTACTCGAATAAGTTGCGACACCGTGGCGAGGCTTTACCGGGTCGTGCATGTAATGTGCATTGCTAATAACTTTGTGCATCTGTTTTGCTTGTCGCAGCATTATCCGCCCTCAGTACCGGGACCATTGTTGACATCACAGGGGATTCAAATTCCATTCTTTAGTTACGTACTAAATACTACTAACCGTGACGTGCTTGTCAAATATTTGTGTCAGATAGTTTTATAACAGCTACAGCATTAAGACTTTTTAAAGGAGATACCTTCGCCTTCTATTCCTACTCGCATGTTTTGATTTTAAATCGAATTTCGTATTTATTTATTTTACTATATTTGACGCTTGGTTTAAATTAAGTAACAGTAAGTAACAGAACGGAAACATACTGTATCGTAAATTAATATAGAATTTATTAAATATTATTTCTTGGCCTCTATTTAGATATGCCTAAGATAACGTGTATCTAAACACAAACACAGAACATGAATACGAACAATTAGAACCCTCCTCTTCAAAGAAAACTCACAAAAAGGGCAACATAAGTTGCTGCAATGCTTGACTCGAGTAACCATATTCTTTTGCACACTTTTTTGAAATCTTATACACTCCTGCAGAAAAGGCAATCCAAAAACCGATTGAATTTTAAATGGCTATGAGAAGAAACCCGAATATAAAGTACAAGAACTGAAGAAACCTGAGAGGATACAACTGACAGCATTACAGTTTGCAACAAGATCAGTTTCTACTTATATGATTGGACATCAGGGTAGTGATATTTTACCTGCAATAGCATGATATTCATAAATTCATACTCAAATACCCATTCCTGTTTAGCCTAGTCGCTATTGAGAATATCCTAATTTTCACCGGCCATCTACCTTGACCAACAAAAATTCGACAGACCTAATGTTCAAAGAAGCGTGAAGGGCAAGAAATAAGAAGGCAGAAACTCTAGTACTTTAATGCGCCATACAACATATTTGTGTTTAGATAGACACAAAGTGCTATTGTAGCATTAAACTGTACAGCGGCAAAAGTATGCAAAGTTAAATATTTAATTCGACTGATGACATGCAACATACGTGGGTGACAAGCACTGAACAATTGTAAGGAAGTTCCTATTGCAAGTAATGACGGTGGAAAAAGGAATAATAAAGAAACTACATGTATGTACAATTTTTTAAAGGGTTTTTAGTTGGAATAGAAAAGTCTTAAAATTTTAAATTAAGAACAAAAAGGGAGCAGCTATTTTCCAATAAATTTGTAAATTTCTTACATTCCTTCAAACATTTTATATCTTTTTTACTTCTCTTAATTGTCACTGAGTTCCTACGATTGAACGGACTTAGAAGGCGCAGAATAAGCTCCTTGAGTAATGGTAGGTGATAAACAATGGTGAAAGATGCTCTCAGCGGATTCATGCAACCATATTTGGGAAATTGTCCGAGGACTATATACACAACTAATTATTATTATCTATTAATTTTGAAAATATTATAATTGTGATAAGCACCGGCCTAACATAAGTCAGATGTCTATGCGGATCTAATGAATAAAGACTTTTAGCGGCTCATGTGGTTGGGTTTTCAGTTTCACAACTCTACGAACGGCACGTGACAGGCACAGAAAATGTGCGAATATATTAATTTATTTTTACCATTTCAATTTGTTATACTTGTTTTCAAATTTATTATAGACTCATCGTGTGATAGAACACATGTACAAATGTTATATAAATTCCTTTCAAAATACACCATAGCACGCCAACGATAAACTATTATAATTTATACTGATCAGTGGAAATTGTTGAAAACGAAGGTTTCCTGTGTTATGATTATTTTAACTTTCATCGCTTACCACTTTTTATTCCTTCTCTTTTTGCTTTGCCCAACAGAGAACACCTGGTAAAGGCAACAAATGAAATATAAAAAGGGAGGGGAATGAAATAAAAAACTGAGAACCTTAGGATATAAAGTTGACAGTCACAGTTTCACTTCTTAAGACGTGTGTTCTATCATACTTCAAAGATAGTAACGAACACAAGAAATCCTCTCCATCACTGTGAGAGAGATGTTTGCTTAATTTAGTTAGTTTAGTTATCAGTATGTTGAAGATCTAGCTGTCTTCTTTTCTACATTCCACTGTTTTTCTTTAGATACTCATCGTAAGTGCTCGGTATTTGCTGCCTTGATGTGATGCTGTTTGCATGCTCTAATCAGCTGTTCTACAATGCGGATGCTGAGGTCTGACCGACAGCTCAGAAAAACTGTGAAAGTGTTTACTGCGACCGGGGAGGTGTTACATGATTTAGTAAAATGCGATTAATTTCATAATAAAACTGACTCTAGGTGAATTAGGAGAAAAACCAGTGAAGCGATAGTCAATCTAAACCAATATAAGGAGCGATTTTGAGATGAAATACTTTGTGTACTCATCTTTTTTATATTTAAGACTGCTGAATTATATGCTCTCATAAAGCTCTATCATCTGATAGCACCTTCTGTCAGCTACCAGCTCCTGCTGGTTGCCCAGATTGATCTTCCTTTACGTCTACGATGATGAATTTACCTCTTCTCAATGGTCGCGTATCCTACCTAAACTTTTTCTGCGGCACCATGATACAACTTCGCGCTCCACATTCAAACATCGGGCTTTTTTCTTTTTTTTTTAACACTCTTTTTTCTTTATGGGAACTCGCGATATTTTCATAACTTTTGCCGACGGTAATTATTTCAGTTCAGACTCGACCTCATTTGCTCACGTGCAAAACCGGTATTAACGACTTTTCACCCAACTGTCTCATGCAATCTATAAAATGTAAACATATGTGTATGTTACTAGTAAATATCGTTATTAAAATAGCTTCCATAGGGGGAAAAGAAAATTTTCATTACTATTTGTTTTTTCTCTGGTCCTATAACCAGCAAAACTAAAAACAAAACGAATGTAATGAGAAATGTTACAGCATCCCTTCCACTATTTTCACCCAAGCCATTCGACAGCATTGCGGATTGCCACTGCGTTTACGTATTTGAGAGCTTCTCTGCAAAATAATAACAGTAGTTATTGCCATTGTAATAATTTCGCCTCCGTTCGGTTAGTGTTCTTCTACGCTTCTCACCACATTTATTGCTGGCGTGGAAATGAAATATTTGATACTTCGCCATTTCCCGTTCCCAGTATACTTTTTCGTACGCTAGTTTGTGTTCTAAATGGTTTCGATTAGAATCTGTTCCACCTAAACAGGCATGCTTTCTGGCAAAAATAATAAAACATGTTTCTTCAAAAATTTGGATTAAATGAAGATTTTAAAAATATTATATTTCACAGAAACTTAATGCAGATCTAAGTTTACGAATACAATGGGCATAGAATAATTTTATTTCATCAAATTAAACTATATATTAAATTTTTTACTGCCCAAGCACTTTGTCTTAATTGAACTTTTATGTATAGTAACTATTATTAAGAAGGCACTAAAAGCCACATATCCGTCCTCGCAATTACACTGAATACACGCCGTGAGTTCCGACATGCTTTTGTCACTGCGTTATTTTAACATGAAAACTTTCGTTAAGTGCATCATTAGCAACTTTGAGTGGCACACCTCTAAGTATGAGTTGTATGTATGTTAACAATCATGTCCGTCAAACTTCGAAAGTATTATTAACGGCATTGGAGATGCCTACCTATCTCAATGATCAACTATCAAAATTTGAAAGCCTGTCTTCATTCCACTTCGCCTTTGCAGTGTGGCAACACTACCTCTGCACTAACGAAATTGTGTTAATTGGCTTATCGAAAATGAAAATGGCTAAAAACTTTGCAATTTGTACAGTGTATAAAACACTGAGTAAGTGAACAGTGCGTATGCGTAAAATTTTTGATTGAAACACAGACAAACTACCTTCATAGCCCTGATATTATTGAGATGAAGAAGCATGCAAACAAAGGTCTGATGAATTTTAAGTGACCGGAATTCTCAATGAATTTTTCAGTTCAAAACATACAAAATAACAGAAAATTTCAAACTCTATTGAAGAAAAAATTAAACACGAGCGGTGTGAATGCTTTTCAATGTACATATACAAGTCGCGTTAATACTTTCGACTCCTAAGTTCATAATATGCTTTTTTTATAGAGTTGTTAAGGACATTGATCACTCTTTGCCGTAGCGTATAAGTTAACTTAAGTATAATTAAGAAAACCACTAGCAAACAGACAGCTGTCTCATGTTGCCAGGAAAACCAAAGAACAAAAGCACATTATCCTATAATTTTCTTCTCATTCCTCACATAAAATGATATGAACTATGTTTCTTATCCTCGTAGTAATTTTGTTTCACCAAATTAGTTTGAAATATACAAGGTTATTTCATCTTAGCACTGCTTTAAGTTCACATCGATTGGTGGTAAGAGTCAACATTGCCAGCCTGTAATGTTTCATAATTTCAGTAAAATTACTGTGTATAATAAAGTAATTTACTGCTTTCAGTAGAATGCTGTCTTTACTGTCTTTTTGCTCGACTGTGCTTATGTCTCCGTTTTCCGCTCTTTTGCATTCCCTGGCAGAGCAAGCCAATTTAATTAAAAGTAATCTTTGATTTATGCAACCATAAAG
Organism: Bactrocera neohumeralis; assembly: GCF_024586455.1. Taxonomy (NCBI): domain Eukaryota; kingdom Metazoa; phylum Arthropoda; class Insecta; order Diptera; family Tephritidae; genus Bactrocera; species Bactrocera neohumeralis. Next base: position 2,415,915 of record NC_065922.1, on the reverse strand, counting down.
CTTTATTATCCACATGCAAACAAGTGACAAATTGACAATAAACAAGCTTACACCTGGAACTCACATGCAATTGCCCACTGCTTGCAAAATGCAATATGCTGCGTATACGCAGTGGCGTACACAGTACAAGCATTGTTTCTGGCTGGTGCCGAGTAATTACCAATGAGCGAATAATAAGCTTTGAGCTAACTAATGTGGTTTTGGTCTTGCAACAAGCAATTTCAGTTGGATGCGCATCAATTTTAGTTGTCAGCAATTCATAGCTTAAAATATACTACGACCCAACAGCTTTCTATCTAAATGAAAAGATTTATCCAATATATTTTTTAAAAAATTTAATAAACTAATTTCCTACTTGAAAGCTCAGAGGAAATTCCTGACAAAATATCATTTTTCTTGTAAATAAATTTAAAATTACAAACTATCGGGTGATTTTTTAAGAGCTTGATAACTTTTTTTAAAAAAAAAACGCATAAAATTTGCAAAATCTCATCGGTTCTTTATTTGAAACGTTAGATTGGTTCATGACATTTACTTTTTGAAGATAATTTCATTTAAATGTTGAGCGGCTGCGTCTTAATTCGGAAAGTCCAAACTTTTTCGAGCATTTCGGCCGGAATAGCCCGAATTTGAAATGTTGTCTAAAGCTGGAATAGTTGCTGGCTTATTTCTGTAGACTTTAGACTTGACCACAAAAAATAGTCTAAAGGCGTTAAATCGCATGATCTTGGTGGCCAACTTACGGGTCCATTTCTTGAGATGAATTGTTCTCCGAAGTTTTCCCTCAAAATGGCCATAGAATCGCGAGCTGTGTGGCATGTAGCGCCATCTTGTTGAAACCACATGTCAACCAAGTTCAGTTCTTCCATTTTTGGCAACAAAAAGTTTGTTATCGAACGATAGCGATCGCCATTCACAGTTGCGTTCTTTGAAAATACGGTATCTACAATGCAAACCTTTTCAATGCATTCTTGAACGGCTCTGGTTGCACCCCAAATATATTTTTTCAAAAAATGATTCGCTGAATAAACGATAATTTCTGCTTTTCTAGGGCCCATTCACTGAAAATTCGACGTGCCCAAAATTGGACTTTCCGAATGGACCACCTAAGACGCAGCCGCGGTCAACATTTAAATGAAATTATGAACCAATCTGAAATAAAGAACAAAATTTTGCAAATTTTTGCTTTTTTTTTAAAAAATTTAAAATTAAAAAATCTATATTACAGCTTAAGTCGTTAAACGTAGTTTCTAAAGAAAATGATAGAATTCCAAATACGAATATAATAGCTGTGCCTGGAGACATGTAACACAAAGAACTAGCATTGAGAAGCAAGAGATGTAGTCATATTCGCTGCTTTCCTACAAAAACAAATTTGGGAAGAGTAAAAAAAATCTACATTTAAACCTTTACCAGGTGAAATCATTTATTACTTACCACAGATAAAATGAAAATGACAATTCCATTCAAGAGTAATATTTAACATAACAAAGCCTTCATTTGAAGTGCTTTTTTCGGAGCCCCTTAGACAAGATTACTTTTCTCGATCTCTCATTTTATTTGGTTTTGTACGCACTTGTCCTCACCAACGTCTACTGCACAATTGTCAGAAGGGATTTTTTCTTTAACAGCCTCAGTCAGTCAGTCATTCATAATCCAGTCTGAGTTTGCTTATCAGAGCTTTTGCATAAATGAATATTTGCTGAAGTATTTGTCAGAGCATAGCGAAATGTTCAAAGGCGTTGCATTAATCATTCGCTTTGCAAAGTGTGACACATTGATAAATTTGAGTGCAGTCGCTGCATTTAATGTCCAAATCTTAGCTGGAAAATTTGTAGAAGCTTATTGGTAGTGTGTGGTATCGCGAGCAAAAAATGTGAGATGGGCAACGTCGCCTGTTGGCAGAATATAATAGCGTTCAAAAATAAAGCTTGTATTTATTTGCGTTTTAGATAATTTCATACGCGTAGACACTGGACTTCATATTCAAACTTTTAACCAAGCATCCGTATATGGTTATATGCAGACTCACCCACACATTTCAATACATATTTGAAAAATGAAATAATTTATCACAGAACTTTCACTCACTTGAGTTATTCACATCTTTCTAAATATACATTCTAATTTTATGAGTTAAACTCCGGCTGGGCTCAAGCTTTCTCCTATAAATCAGAATGCAAACAGACAGGAGACTTACACATTCATCTGTGTATGCAGTTACCACATTCTCGCAATAACTGAGGCTTTCACTCGTCTATTCATCTTCCTGCGGGTCAGATGTGAAAATCTCGCTCAGGCTTGATATATATTTAGACAAGAATGCATGCGCTACTGGCCAATCACGCCATAGTTCAAGAGTAGCGAAATAGAATTTGTATGCTTTCCACTTTTGACCGCTCAAATAAATATGCAAAATAATGTTCGGTAGTGGATGAGCCAGGACTATTCTTTCAATTTCTTGACCGACCTCTCGGTTTATTTTTTCAGCACAGAGCTTTGTTTTCAACTAAGTCCTCTTCAACTTATTAATCTTCAGCTTCTCCTTCCTTTTTAATTTCATTGATACTTTTATTTGAAATATTGATTACTCGATTTTCATCTGTCAAATAATCTATCTTAAAACAACAAGGAAGCAATATACGTGCTTTCGTATTAAAATTATGAAATTTTAAAATTGCAGCACAACATGGAAATATATTTTCGTACTTCCTCGCTATTAGGATGATTCGCATTTAATCTCCAATATTGGATATAAGGCACTTTATGCCATGCACTACAGAGGGTGCAAAAGAGAATATTTCTCAGTGTCAGGCAAGAAGCAGAGAAGAGCTCAGTAGTAAATAAGAGTGAATAAATTACAAAGCAAAAGTCATTTCAAAACCGAAGCGGGGCTTAACAGAGTGCCAAATATAAACAAGAGCAACAAATGAATTCCTTCTTTTGCAACAGAAATCCAGTAATTAAAATATTATTGAATGTTAGTGAAACTAAAGCGCTTTTGAAAACGAAATTTTGTCGCAGCAGAAACAGAATGTTGACGTCAAGTAAAATTCTTGTAGCAAGAGAGTAGTAATAGACGTGGAATATTCTGCTTAGGTTGCGTCATAAAGCTCCGCTTCGGTGAACAAACTTACTTAATGCAACTATTTTATTTGTAATTTTAAGTATTTGCATTTCTTGCACGCTTACCGTCAAAGAAATAAATTGTATGCTTCTCGAGATAACTAATGGAATTATCTGAGTACGTAAGCCTAAAGACCCAAAGAGCACCTTAAAGTTTTTGTGCGATGTACATATGTGCTGAATTGTTTTTATGGTGATTAATGCAGATTCGGTCGCTAAACAATTCGTTCTCTATACACCTTAATAAATTTTTGCATTTTTCAGGGACGTTGATTGAGTCCGCAGTGGTAAAATAGCATCATCATTGTTATTAATCTAGTCCGTCCTTCACTGCAGTTATGATTGAATTTAGTTTTTTTATTTGGAAAAATACCGCGTTGGCATCTTAATATTGCTCCATAATTTTTTCTGTAGCCAAGGAATAATTTGAAAAACTATGATGAAAAAAATGCTCATCACAATAACTAAAAGCACACAAGTAATTATGTTAACGGGTGTACCGTGCACAGAACCTCGCATTTTTACTACTTTGCTTCATTCAAATTATAAATTGCATTATTACTTACATTTGACATTTCAACATCTGCTCTCATTGGCTTTAAGAGAATTTGCAAAACTGTAGCTTGCTGACCACCGCATTTTTTGCATATACGAACTCACGGTGTGGCCAAGTAAAATTGAAGCATCACTGTTGTGACATTTTTTTCAACAATCAATTTATTTTGAATTTTCGTCACCAATTATTTACTTATCGACACGCTTCTTTGCCTTATATACGAGTATATCTGCATTTTATTTTCTATAACTTCTACATATAAAATTTTAGAATAGACATTTCAAATAACAAGGTTATAAAATTGGTGCCGAAACTTCTACAAAAACGTGTCCCATAATTCGCCTAACAATCAAAATTCGATCAATCACTTACCGGTACATTTTGGCCAAGTAAATAACCCAATCTCTCTCACAGTTTCGCCCTCTCAATGAACATCCTCAATCACACTGCTTGAACCAATTTCCGGCACACGTACGATTAACAAATTTTTATGTTTATTAAGCTAGTGGGTGTATTTAGTTACCACAAAAATGTGGCGCTGCAACTAAGAGTAATTTAGTACGTGTTTATTGCTTAAAACTTTGAAGACTCTGGGGCTAATTTTGAAATTAATTGGAAAGCTAGATTATGTCATATTAGTAACACTCTAATAAGTATATGTCCCACAGAGCACGTTTGTCCATTATGGCGATCAGAGTAGCGAAATTTTGCTTTTAGGCTTTTCTCTTTTTAGACCATTTTCGCAACTTCTCGTTGTTAAAAAAAGTTTCATTCTTCTAATATTATTATTATTTCTTTTTTAAGGTAACTAAGTGCGAAGTATATTAGTGAATATATTCTGCCACACTTACAACCTATTGCAAAATGCGTCGTAATGCTCGTGTACTTAGCACCTGTTGTTACTGTTCTTGTAACTTATCTTTGGCTGTGTAAGTCTGAGTACCACCATAAATTTGCCTCGTAAATTTAACATGTGCTATTTGTTGTGTTTTGAGGTGGAAACAACTGGAAAGTAAACGTTTTTACACTGTTTATTTTACTCTGTTCTCCAAGTACGTATGAAGCGTTCTAATGGTAGATTCTTTACCAGTTATCAATTTGGTTTCTTTTATACATTTTTTTAACATAGGCGCAGTAGACGTTACTGTGCGTATTTTATGGCTCAAAACGATAACTTTTCTCGTTACTCTTTTCAAGTAAATATCGAACGTGGTGAAAATTTAAGAAACTATGAAATCAAAAAATTTCAAAGGTTCTCCCTGAATATCTGTAATTTGTTGTTTTTATTGAATATTCTTATGTTTTCTCTACATCATAATCTGTGATGAAAGACTTGTCATAAATATACATATAAGTCAATATATTATTATACACCTTAAAATTGAAGTCTTGATGTTTTGTGAAGAAGACATGATGATAGGTCCCTAGAATATCAACAATGTGCCTAAATTCACATATCCAAGATAATTTTTTGGTTTAAAACTATGTTAAACCTAAGGTTTAAGGTGATTGAACACAAGAGAGAAAACGAAAAATATCACTGTCTCTTCATTTTGCAGTAATCATCGACTCCTTTGAGGTTTTGCCAGCGGATTTGTGTGCTCCTTTTCATATGCATTTAAATATTTGCAATGAATTATTTTTGCTTGCTTAGTTGCTTTTCTTTGGTTCAAAGTTGCCGCGCTCACGCATCTTAGAAGAAACGTAGTTGCCGCCTTCGAACCTATGTATGTGTGAATGGAAGCACTTTAATGCGCGAGAATTTCGTTAGTCCATAGAAATATTTTTTCATGAGAAACTTCACATGTCATATTTTTTACCAGCAGATTTCGGATACAAAAGTACAAAAACCAAAAATCCGATTTTGCGATCTGCTGGTATACTTCATTCCTGATCCTGCCTCGCGGCAATTTCCCATCATCGTTCACTTGATAGCTCATTCGTAGTAGTTGTTGGTAATTTCGCAAGCTTAGTTACAGGAACAGTTTGACATTGCATAGTGACCAGTGAAGACTTTCCAATAGAAAAAATTACGGTTTTTAAATGAGAGGCAAATAAAAATATTTGAAGCGAAAGTGTTGCTTTTTAATTACCGGAACAATTCTAGGCTTATACATAGATTTCACACAATAAATCCTGCTTTATGCGAAGTTTCGCTTTTCTCGTTCCATGATCTCATTCAATGTGTAATTCAAGGACTGATCATGGCTGATGAAACAGAATAAAATTTTCTTGTTCGTGTAAATCAAATTTTATATTTTAACAAACACTCTTGTACCAACGCGAGTTCAAGTGAATGGCGTCGCTATGTGAAGTTCTCATTAAAACGTGAAGACTGCATCTTGAAATCTGGACTAGATCTGAAGAATGCGCGCATTGTTGCCCTTCAAACAAATCAAGAAGTATTCAATTAAATTGCCTAAGCAATAAAAAGTGCTGCCGCCGACATTGGAATATGTAAGTTCTTTAGAAATATTTGGTGATTATTTGCAATAGAATGCCTTCAGTACCGAGAAAATACTTCTGTGCGAGTTCGTTTTAACCAATTTCATTTCAAATTTCATCCCATTTTCACTGAAGCATTGCTCTCACAATTAGTCTTGCAGAGTTCACGCTGTTGAATGCCCAGCTGGAATGATAAACAGGGCAAAAAGTTACTGGCAGGTTGATGCAAAATACTCTTATCAAAGAGGAAGTTGCAATAAAGATACCAACTTGAAAGTGTAAGGGTTAAGTCACACCTCGGCTACAAGTGCCACCTTGCGAACTGGGAACATAAGGTGTGAACCGAACGACTTAGGCTTGTTGACGTAGTGGTAAAAGAAAGAGTAAGCGTTGAAGAGATAACATCAGACAAGGAACGTGTGAAGTAACTGCAGTGTTGCAAAGAAATGGGTATTTTCGCTGCTTTTCCAGTTGAATGTAAAATCATCCCAAGTATGGAAAACACTACAATATCTGTATGTGAGGGCATGCTGCTTACATAGGAGACAGGCCAACCCTTTACGCCTTTTTGCAAGCAAAATTAAAACTCGAGTAGGTGTAAAAACTCTTGAATATGCATTTAATTGCTTTCTGCGAAGGTAACACTACCATCTATCTCCTCCCCCCACTCTGCGGCTGCTAGATAGAAACGGTTTTACACATTATCCATCAATGGGGAAGTAGTGCAGAGCATATGTTGGTATTGTTGTTTTAATTCCGATATCTTCAATGCTTCATTGGATGGTGCAAGTTTGCAAATCTTTTTAAGTATCTTTCTGCTCAAAAGAAGGAAGTGTGCAAAGCACACTAACGATTTTCTTCTTTGCAAACGTCAGTAAGAAAATTTGGATAAGTATCCTTATATGTTCAAATACTACCCAGAATCCCCACGGCATTTTCAGTATAGGACAAATTTAGAATTCTTTATATTTGAAAGAGACTCAGGGTCATGGTTTTATGCAAAATAATCCCCGTTTTAAGCATTCAGATCCCCATTTTTTATTTAAAGCAAAGATATTTTGAAATAAAGTTTACTAATAACTGTTGTTTTACCTTTGTGGTAAGGAGTAACTAATCAATTACCCACCAAGCGACAAGGTCACCGTTTCCTTCTGGCTTTATTGCAATGCTAAATCACAGAAAGCATAATTTCCACCACAAACTTTGCCAAACCGCATTTGTAATTTCCTTAGCAAATGTCCAAGGTCACTTCAGTGGGTTTTTCGTAAATCCCGAACGCCTCCGCATACACAAATGGCAAAAAAAACCAAATTATTTCGTTTGATATAAAAAGTGAAAACTTAGTAAATTGCGAGCATTTTCCAGCAACGACAGCGCTGCGAGCGGAAGCCAAATAATTTGGTCACATTTGCAGAAGAAGCGTGTGGTCGAGCCAAATATTAACCTTGCGTGGCCGGCAAATGCAATTTCAATGCAGGGCAACAACACAATCAAACAACTTGATTTTGTTCTCCTTGCTAAAGGCAAGTCAAGCAAATACAACAACGGCAATAACGTAAACATTTAGGAGTTGCGTTTTTTAACGCGGTTTGGCGACCCACAGTTTTGCTAAAAATGTTTTCCTCAAAGAGATTGCTTGTGAAATACTTCAATGGATTAATTTTTCTGGGATAAATGCCAACGCCGAAAACGTACAATGAATATAGGGCAAGAAGCCGTGCAATGTAACGGGAGTGACAACATGAGTCACAATTTCAACGTGAGCAACTTCGGCTTTAACCGCATTTTGGTTTGCTGCTACAGCGAACAGTCGAATTCAAGTATTTATGCCAATTTTATGCACTCCAGCGTTAGTGACACAAGCCATCTCTTAAATATTAAAAGAAGCTTATTTGCAACAACAACATATATTATCAACTTCAGTTCGCGCTTAGTTGCGATTCCCGAGTAAATACTTGTCATGTTTCACGTGTTCAACTTACTACCAAGTGTCATCATTCGGCAATCTTCTCGCAGCCTCCGAACCGCCGCGTGAACGCTTTTTGTTAGTTCTTTCAAGTTTTTTTGAATAAAATAATCTGCAGTGTATATAAGCACTGACATAACTGCCTGATAAAGTATATTGTTACTAACGTCAGTTATAGGAATAGCCGCTAAGGGAACTACAGTCAGAGTCCCTGAACGACCTGACTATATTTGGTAAGTCTGGCTCGTATTAATCACTTTCAGTAGATATTCCTAATATTTATACAGTTGCTGTTGCTGTATATTCCTCTATTCTTCGGATAGAGACACTAAGTCATGGTCGCTGTGGAAAAGCAAGAAATAATTATTTTTATTCATAAGAATGAAAAGTTTTCATTAAAAAATAAAAAAAATTAAATACTTCAGTCAAATGGATACTCCTCCATGAAGGTGTTGAAATATTCATTGCTCCTAATGGATTAACCAATATACTGAACGCAAGATTGAATAAGAGGAAACAAATGATATGAGTTCAAATTGAGGTATACTGAGAAAAAATAAAAAAATGCAATAACTGAGCAAGTTGAAGCGAAGTATCCCAAAAAGAAATTTTAAATTTATGAAATTTTTAAAAAATATGTATTTTACAAAAACAAAATTTAACAAAATGTTTGACTACTCTTTTGTCTAGCAAAATATACTTTTCATATATTTTTTATTGCAAATTTCAATAGCTACTCGTTTTAAAAGCAATATTTTTAATTAATTTTTAACCAAAACACACTTTTGCAGCGAACCTACCAATCTCTATGTGATTTATAAAGATCGGCCGCACTGGTGTATGTTAAACGATTCTATGCAATTATTGTTTTGTAAGCGTTTTGCTTCGCGGTGAATATGAGGATTAATACCTCACAACTGGGTCACCACAAAACACATCCATAACTATTCGTAAGCACGCCTGTGACCGCTTTTTGTGGTAGAGGTGTGATATGTTTCCAAATGACGCCTACGAGCAAACCAATAAACACAGTTGGCTTATAGTCCGCAATGCATTCTAAATACCATATTCCACTCACACATGCAAACACGCATGATTGTGGTGATTATGGATGCATGTGGTTTGATATGTGCGTGGGCTTCACCCATTGACTTCACCTACGTCCTTTGCGCTTAAGAGTTTAAATCCATCACATTGCAAACTCATCGCATTTGTCAACTAACTATAAATTTATAACTTCCGGCTCTTCAGTTCCTTCTGCAATTAAAAATGTGAGATTTATGAAGAATTCTCATTTCTAAAAAATTAATCAAAATTCTTAAAATTGTATGAAAATTTTAACATTAACATTGATATGTTATATGGTGTATAGAATAAAGTAAAAATTAGCACCTATTTAAGTCCAGCACTTATGGTAGTTTGGCCGTAAGAGGTAATTTTTGGGAAAAAAATCGGAATAAACGGGGTACTATCATTTTTACGGCAACGTTTTCATTTTCTTTAAGAAACCAAATTAACTTGGCAATTGAAATTGATTCATTTCAACTACAATAACCCACACTAGTTTCTTTACAATTGGCAATCTGTGACAAATATGTGTATATTTTTATTATCGGGAACATCAAAATGAGGTTTCCAATTTCGTCAAAAAGCACTTTTGGCAAAGTAAACAAAAAAAGACATGCTTGAGCAAAAAATTGCTACTGGAAAAATATCCCAAACAGAAAAATTGCAAGAAGGCTGGGCTGCAAGCTGAGCGATGGAAAGCATTTCATCGCCAACTGTGGCAAAGCGGTGTTGGAGACCCAATTAATGTCACTCATACGCACTGTCACACTCGCCGCTTGACACCATATAAGGGGGCGTACTAGCTACTGAGTTACAACGAGATGATTGCATTTCCATTAGAAAAACACTCAATCCGCACTTACGCAATGTCAGTTCGATGTAAGCGCCTTATTGATAGTTTAAAAGCGTTAAAGCCGCGTTCATCATCACATTTCGTTATAAGACATTTAGTCACCTGAGTGAATTGCAGTTTTGTGTTCGAAACACAATTGCAATCAAATGCACTTTTTTCCTTCTGATGCAATAAGAAAGTATTAACTTCATGAAGAATAATTGTTAATGTGTGTGATGAAATCTGTGCAATTTGTAACAAAAACGAGCTTTATTGCCTTTGCTGCGGCAATATTTTAATTTTGACTTACCTAAAGATTCTTATTTATTTGAAAATTATGTCTGTGGAGAGTAAAATCTTTTACTTTCTATTCTCTGACAATATTTAATTGTCGCTGATGAAACAAAATTTATTGCTTTTTTATTTTAATTTCCGAGAAAGTTAAATAGAAAGGGTTTTCATATCTTACATTTTAGAGTAAGCCAGAGTTCCGAAATTCATTCCAGTTTAACGTCAAATCTATGTAATAAATATATGTTACCCAAAAAAATCTGGTGGGTTAATTTCAATAGTTATCGATTCAGTTCGTTGTTGAAATTAAATTAATAAACGTAAATGTTGCAGTAATTTTCTTGATAAGGAGATATTCTTTTAGAAATATTTCACTAATTAAAAATAGTAAGTTAAGGGAGGTTTTTAGAGTATATCCAATGAGGATGTACCTATCGGGTACACTAAGGTAATTAATTTAATGGAGCTCAGTGATAAATAAATTTTCTTCCAGTGTGTAAATTATTATGATATAATTTAAATAGCAGATTTGCTATTAAAAGATAAAAAACTGAACATAACATTGAAGTTTTTTCCAACCTTTTATAATTGGCAATTAACTAAAACTGCCTACAATAATTGCTTTCTAAAGTACTCTTAAAAATGTTTTTTTTTTTGTCACAAACCACGCACACGAACTTATCCGAGAATATAAAAAAATATATTGTTTTATAAGCTTTGCACATTTTAACTATTTCACCACTGTTTAGTTATTTGATTTTATTGCCCTAACACTCATGCACATTTCAATTGGCTATTCGCCGGGAAATTGCTCATACCATCTATTTAAATATAAATTTAATTGACTTTATTTTTGCACGAAATGCAAATGTTTTTGTGTGTTTTGTTGCCATTTATTTGAAATAAAATTAATTTAACAGGCGAAGAATAAAAAATTGAGGGGATTCAATTGAACAAGGGCAATTGCAAATAATTGTGGCAGCGGTTTGACAAGCGATTTTCCATTTGAGAGCAGTTAAATTGACAACTCGTGTATAATAAAATTAACGGCAACAAGGAGACAAAAACTATAATCTTAAACTGAGGAAAAAGCTTAAATGGTTATCCAGTTGCTCGGTAAACTGAGAGCACGTGTATTGGAGTAGGCTCATTGGCATATATGTTGCAAGCTGGATAATATAAAGCTACACGGGGCAATGCACACACACTTTCTTGTGCATAACATGTGCGAACCACTGTAACACAAAGTCAAAATGTCTGATTTTTTTATGAAATAAATAAAATGACATATTTTCGAAAATTTTGACTAATTAGTTTTACCAAGTTTCGTGCTCAAAATGTTTGCCTGTTTCTTGAGCTTCTGTCATCAAAGCTTTTGCTCTTGTTTACAAGTATTTTGCTGTTGTCGTTAAACATCACTTATGAGGCTTGACCACACAACTTAAATCCACGTGACGCGTGCTGACGTGCCCTTAAATAAATAAATGCCTATGACAACAACAGCTATATTTGAATGGTCACAGATGTTCTTACTTTGGTTAATTTTTTAAAATGGGCTTATGCCATTTAGCAGACAAAAATTTGAAAATTTTTCTAAACTATTTTTTTTATTTTGGTCTAGAAATCTATCAGATCTTTTAGATATAAATCTAGACTAAATATAATTGTAAATCAACAGGGTTGTTGTTAGAGGAGTCTTAACTTTAATTATTGCATACGGACACAAGTTATATTTCGCTCAAATGTTGAAGACAGAAATAAATCTTGAATGAGTTTTTGAATAATTATCAGAAACTAACAAACAGATTGAGAGGCAGATTTATAAGTCTAAGCTTCAATTTAAATGAGCCTTTTAACTTCATATAAAATTCTAAAGAATTCATTAGCTGCATCATCTCTATTCGATTTTCTAAATAGTATTTGGATGAAAAGGATATTGACATGACTAACAAACAAAAAACATTCTTATTTGTATATAATTGCTAGCTTGTATTTCGGAAAATAGGGAACACTTCAAAAACAGCATTTTTTAAATACACAGCACAAGAAGTTTGAAATAAATAAAGCTCGTCATTGGAGGTAAAAGTAATCCTTCCCATTATCGGGCATGTGAAGAAGACACTGTTACGTCAAAACGTCTTAAATGCCGTTTAGACATATGTAAAGAATGAATGTAAGAATCTAATTTGTTGTTGTTATTGTATTATGCAATAGTAAAAAGCTGAAGAAATACTAGGCTGACGAATATGAGCACAATTCACACGTACTCCTAATCCATGTGAGCATGTGTGAGTGTAATAGTCTTGTTAATACACACACACATGCCGTTGAAAATATGCAAATGCAGAACATTTGTAGACAACACGATAGCCAAGTCTATGCGAAAATTTGAATGCAATGTGCCAATAATGGAGAGATGGCACGGGGATGAGGGGATCAAGCAAGCAGAGAATTAGTTTTTTAAAAGTTAAAATTGTCTTGCACAAAATACTTGAGCTGCCTCGACGCACTGACGAATAGTTGACGCATTTGCAATTCAATTTGACGAAATTTGTGCTGAGGGCATACTGTGAAGGAAAATGTACATACATACTTATGTATGAAAGGAATAATTTTCTAGGAAGCACTTCTGTTGGGTGATTTTAATTTTGTTCTTCTGGTAAGGCAAAATGCCTGTTGTGGCGGCATAATTTAACTGGCTAGTGAATATTTTTAGCCGAAAAGAGTCTGAAAGAAGTTTTATAAATTAGTGGATTTATATATACTTTCCTTTGTGTTTGTACATATACTCGTAATGTATTAAAGTATTTGAAGATGATTCATTCACAACATATCTATAGCACCGGCAAAGTCTGCTTTTCAAATACATCAGAAAATTAATGCTGGAATAATCACAAACAAGCATTTTACTGTGAATGTGTGTCATGCCTGCGTTTGGATTGGTATTATTCTACTTGCATAAGTACATATGTGCCATGCAATACAATTTGTTTTAGTTGACAACTGATGACATATTATATGTCAAAATCAAAACAAATACGCCACATTACAGCATTACATTTACTATGTTGTATGATCATTATGTCAGCACAAGTTCTTTCTGCTTCATAAATCCACATTTATTTTAATGATGGTAATTAAATGCTGTGATGCGAACATAACGATTATTCGACCCTTTAAAGCATTTATAAGCATGTCACGTAGTGATCCCCAAAATCAATTTATTTTGCCATTTCACTGCATTCTTCTCTGCCACTAATATTACGTGATGTTATTTTAGTTCAATTTACGTGTTCCTCCGCTATTTATTGAAAGCTTCAGCCGAAGACATATATATCTTTTATATTGTAAAAATGTAGGTGAATATGTTAAACGTTTTGAATAAATTTCCACGTGTCAACAACAATTAAAATGCACCGCAGGTGATGGAAATACAAATAACAATCCCATCGTATACATTTAGTGGGCCCAATTATTTCAACACAACATTTTTCATTTGCGAATACGGTCGTTTTTTACACATCTACTATCATATGTGGAGGTATATTACCGCAGATACCTTCATTTGTCTCTTTTCTTTGACCAAGTGTTTTATATCATTTTCCACAGACACGGCACTGAGCAACCAATGCTTTGCCACACTGTCATATTCTTTTTGCCCTGTTTACAATGCAGTTAAGTGGGTTTTTATGTCACCAACTCACACTTTTGCACAAATTAGGTAGGAGTGCTGCCCTGTTGAAATAGCACCATACAAGTATATGCCATTGTGATAATTTCTTTTCGATCTTTTTGTTATTGCTATCACCTTTCAGCTTCTCTTTCAAATATTTTGTGGTTTCGATGATCCTACTAATGTCCGATATGCTTTTTGTTCAAGGTTTGGTACTTGATGGATTCCAAGTATTCTTTGTCGGATCTGCGATAGGGCTCGGCATGTTTCTAAAATTGTGAACACGACTTAATACTTCTCAAATTATTTAACTAATTGTACAAAAAATTAAACAAATTCAAGTCTATCCAACTCTGTCTCTAAAATCATGCCGAAACCCGCTAATTAAATTTAATATTAAATATATATTTTTGCGGGCTATCGGCACCAAAAAGCAAATTTCACCAACACATCGCCATTCATGAGCTCATTAATATTTATGAAGCGGAATTTAAATAAACGTAATAAAGACGCTGACTCTGGATTACCGCAAATAAACTACTCGGTTAATTAAATTTTCAACCGCTGAAACGGATCAAGCGGATGACTTTAACAAAGGAAATGCCAAAGTGATAATGCAAAGCAAGTATTTTGCCGGTTGGAACAATAGACGACGAGGTGAAATGTAACATCAAAGTGGAGAGAATAAAAGGCGACGCAAAACGGAATGATGAGTTAATCGCTTTAATCTTTTGTATAGCAAACCAGCGCCAGCAAGTTCAAAATTTGCGCTTTGGTGATTAGCGAGAGAAAACAATTTTTGGTTCGAAAAAATAAATAACGAAGGCGGTTTAAATGCTGAGAGCAAAATGTGCTTGTAATGAAAACCGATAAAAGTTAGAAAATCAAATAAAAGCTCTTCACAGGGTGAAAGTGTACTAACATGAAGGGAGATCAGCACAGATACCTTATTAGGTGTTCGGTCACCTCATGCATAGGCAGACGATGGTAAAGCACAATACGAAATTTACGTACTCAGAAAATAACTTTAATTTTTAAATTAGCTTGAGTAATGCTCGTGAATAGTACATAAGTAGATGGTTGGCTAAGCGAATGCTTAACAGTGTAAAGTAATTAGGTATGCGAGATAGGATGCTGTTTACAACAACAGCGTGAAATGGATAATGGAAAGGAAACGCATAAACTGCAGATATAAAATGAAAACCATAATCAAAACAAGTATGTTTTTGTGCATTTACAGCATAGAGTAAAGGCCTTCTCCTTATAAAGAAATCACTTGCGCTTCACCATGACAGGCAAGAGTCAGTCGATATGCAGTGTGCTATGAAAATTGTAGCTATATCATATCCCAGTTAATATGTTAAGTAGATTTGAAACATCGTAGTAACTTCTAATTATGCGCGTCTCGCCAGCTACTCAACTTAAGTGGTAAATATTGAATATACACCAGTATTCGGTGCTAAGTACATATGCACAAATCAATGAGAAGACAGAGAAAAAGTTAATTGCGGTAAATGTAGCATAAAAGTAAGCACCCTAAGATGGTCTGATTAGTGGAAGCCTTCACTGTCATAACAGCGATTGCTTGTTCTGGAACTTTGAGCATTAAAAGACCCAATTCGAATGAAAGAGAGGGAATTACAAAATAAATTGGAATAATTTGTGTGGAGTAATTGTTACTCATAACAGTTTCCATACCAGTAACCTTAAATCTGATATTTTCCTCATTAGCATTTTCCACCCAATAATTATCAAGCTACTCTCAGCCTAGCGTTCACAAGTAGACAGATGTAACAGCTTTCGGCTTTATGAAACTATTTTCCAATTCTTCAAATACGACGCAGTACTATTTGCCTTGCAATTGACCTTATCACATTCACGAATAAAGATGCAGAGACAAACATACACGCACAACTAAATTTCCGTGAGTAAAGCAGCTGCTGACTCAGTGAAAGGGAGAGCACTGGATATAAATACGTGCACTCATTGCTAGAAGCTTCCTGCTGTGTGTGTGGGAGTGAGGATAGATGCACTTTAGCTACTGGAACTAGCAGTAAATTGCAGGCGTAAATCGCGTGCTAAGTGACACTTTGCCTTCACACTTTTCATTTCGCATTGCAGTGGTTCTGCAGCTTATTACGACGACACCTCAGTCCGTCTGGCTGTATATCCATCCCTGAGCTTGTCTTTTGTGTTTGCTTTTAGCTGTGGCGGCGCCAATTTGCTGTAGTGCTACTTATTTACATTGTGTCTGAGCGAATCCACAACTCGAACTCAAGCAAGAGCCAACATCACCTCCAGCTGCAGAAGATGTTAACTACGCACGTAAATGAATAGTTTTCACTCCGAGACTAGAATATCTGTGC